>NC_053025.1:330538503-330682331 GCF_003073215.2 Triticum urartu | reverse complement strand
ATCCCAGGTAATCACACGGCCTCCTCTGGAATCTTTGTATTGCTGAAACCATTCTGCAGCTTGGTCTTTGAGTTGGAAGGAGGCAAACTTGACAAAGTCCTCAGGCCTGACGTTGCTGCACTCAAAATGCTTGCATATATCCACGAGCCAATCATCAGCGTCTGAGGCCTCCACATAGTTGCTGAAGGTCTTTGGCTAGTTAGCGAGGAACTGGTTGAGTGTCGCAAACTGATTCTGATTGTTGCCATGGCCTTGGTTCCCTTGGTTGCGCTCTTGCAGAATTTGCATGACCAACTGCGTGTTTGCATTGGTAGTGGCCATCACAGCTTGCCATGCCTCCGGAGGTGGAGGTGGTGGTGGCGGATCTTGATTCTGATTCTGACCCTTAGCAGGAGCCATCCTGAAGAGGGTGACATCCGTTAGCATATAGACATATATTGAAGCTGAATCCAACGGATAAAAATTGCAACATAAAGTCTTAACATCCGAACAAAATGAACGAATGCATTCCAATTAAAATGGTCACACTTCCATAAATTGAGAAGCCACTTAGATAGAGGTAGAAGAATAAAACAACAAGGTACGGACAAGAACAAATACTTGGTAAGGATTACCCAATCACAAACCAAATATCCGCGGAAGAAAAGCTAGAGCTACAAGAATTACCACCTATGAAACTCCCGAACCTTTCCGGTTAAGCAATCGGGTGTTGGGGATACAGGGGAAGCATAATATCTCACCCAAAGCTAGCAAATCCTACATCCAGTTGTATCCATCCTTCAACACATAACCAAGAAACCTTCGGAAATCATTTAACTCAACCTTTGAAAAGCATCCGTTATACGAGTTATGGCAATACTCTCGAACTCCCGCCCCAGTACTGGGTGGCGTCGAGGTTATCTCACCAACAACTGCATAAAAGAGATTTTCGATGTCGGCGAAACTCAGGTATTCCAGAATCTCAACGATAAAATTGTGATGACAACACCTCGGAGCTCAACTCCCCGGGACACTGCCACAACCCCTAAATGTCAGGAGGCACCAAGAACAATGTTCTCGTCACAAAACCATCGGAAAGATTCCAAGATACCCGCGTGATCCTAAAAAAAGTTAGTGAAAATTTGAGAAGAGAAGAGTCAAAACTCTACGTCAGGATGCCTCACCAGAGCGACGAAGGGAATGAGGAGTAAAAAGAATTGCTAACTCTCCGATATATATAATCCTAAATGACTCAAAACATTTTTATAGACTCAACAATGCCAATGATTCGATCAAGCAGGGGGCTCCTAAGGTCGGGGAAGGCTCTAATTACCAACTTGTAACGCCCTTGATGCGGCTATATCTCCCACGTGTCGAAGCACGACTTAGAGGCATAACCGCATTGAAAGCAATGTCGCAAGTGAGGTAATCTTCGCAATCAACCCATGTACATTAATAAAAGGGGAAAGGTACATAGTTGTCTTACACTCGCCACGTCACACAAATATCATAAATAAGTCATTACATTCATCCAATACACTCAAGGTCCGACTACGGAACCAAAATAAAGATCAACCCCCAAATGCGACAAAGTCCCTGATCGACCCAACTGGGCCCCACTACTGATCATCTGGGAAAGACACATAGTAACGGCGAGAGTCTTCAACGAACTCCCACTTGAGCTCGGTCATATCATCTGGAGCGGTATCATCAGTCCCTACATCTAGTTTTGGAAGTAATCTGTGAGTCACGGGGACTCGGCAATCTCACACCCTCGCGATCAAGACTATTTAAGCTTATAGGAAGGGTAAAGGTATGATGTGGAGCTGCAGCAAGCGACTAGCATATATGGTGGCTAACATACGCAAATGAGAGCGAGAAGAGAAGGCAAAACCACGGTCGAACCACTATGATCAAGAAGTGATCCTAGAACAACCTACATCAAGCATTACTCCAACACCGTGTTCACTTCCCGGACTCCGCCGAGAAGAGACCATCACGGTTACACACGCGGTTGGTGCATTTTTAATAAGTTAAGTTTCAGGTTATCTACAACCGGACATTAAAAAATTCCCATCTGCCCATAACCACGAGCACGGCTTTCGAAAGTTCAAATCCCTGCAGGGGAGTCCCAACTTAGCCCATCACAAGCTCTCACGGTCAACGAAGGATATTCCTTCTCCCAAGACAATCCGATCAGGCTCGGCATCCCGGTTATAAGACATCCTCGACAATGGTAAAACAAGTCCAGCAACACCACCCAGATGTGCCGACAAATCCCTATAGGAGCTACACATATCTCATTCTCAGGGCACACCGGATGAGCAAGACGTCGGGTAGGCCAGCCCAGAGTTTCCCCTGGTAGCCCCGGACATTGCTCAGTTGGACCAACACTTAGAGAAGCACTGGCCCGGGGGATTAAAATAAAGATGACCCTCAAGTCTGCAAAACCCAAGGAAAAGTCTAGGTGGAGAATGGTAAAACCAATGTTGGGCATTGCTGGAAGAGTTTTATTCAAGGCGAATTGTCAAGGGGTTCCCATTATAACCCAACCGTGTAAGGAACGCAAAATCCGGGAACATAACACCGATATGATGGAAACTAGGGTGGAAAGAGTGGAACAAAACACTAGGCATAAGGCCGAGCCTTCCACCCTTTACCAAGTATATAGGTGCATTAAGATATACAAGATAATATGGTGATAACCCAACAATAAACAAGTTCCAACAAGGAACGATCTCCAATCTTCACCTGCAACTAACAACGCTATAAGAGGGGCTGAGCAAAGCGGTAACATAGCCAAACAACGGTTTGCTAGGACATGGTGGGTTAGAGGTTTGACATGGCAAATTGGGAGGCATGAAAGGCAAGTGGTAGGTATCGTAGCATAGGCATAGCAAAAGAGCGAGCATCTAGCAAGCAAAGATAGAAGTGATTTCGAGGGTATGGTCGTCTTGCCTGCAAAGTTCTCAGAGTTGCCTTGATCCTGGTAAGCGAACTCAACAGGCTCCTCGTTCACGTACTCGTCTCCCGGCTCTACCAAAACAAGAATAACAAGCAAAAGGAACACAATCAACCACGTGCAATGCTCAAACAACATGATGCAAACATGGTATGATATGCGGGATGCGATATGTGATGCATATGCAAGATTTGGAAAGGAATGATTGCACCTGGCCTCAACTTTGATGTAACATCCCAAATTTTCAATTTGGAATGTTATACATTAGATCATCATGCATATCATATTTTATTTTGCTTTTGGTTTTGATCCTAGAAAATCCTAAGCAACTCAAGGACCCACGGAGAGAGTTGGGGATTTCGTTATATACATATTTGAGTTTTCTCAAATTTTGTAAACAGGATCATTTGATTTTATTTATTTTATCATCAATTATTTATATTACAAAAATATGAGAGAGGGAATAAAATGACTTTCCCAAAATATAGAAATATTGAGGATTTAATAAAAAAATCAAATAAGATTTATTTCAGAGTTTTTCGGTATTTTTATTTGAATTTAGGAAAAATGCGTGTTTTTCAAAATTGCATTTAGGGCCCAAATAAATGTTCACTTTATCGGGCTTGATTTTAGAAACCCGGGAAAATTTGTTTCGTGATTTTTGGAGTCCGTTTAGTATTTCTTTTTATTTATTTTTCCAAGCGTAATTATTTAAAAAAACGGAACCGGCCTTGGGCCGTACTCGGCCAGGACTCCGCCTGGCCGAGGCCTTTATAAGGTGCCGCCCCGGGGCCCAAGAGCCCAGCCGCCCTAGCCCCAAACCCTAGCAGCCACCGCCAG
Source organism: Triticum urartu (assembly GCF_003073215.2). Lineage (NCBI taxonomy): Eukaryota > Viridiplantae > Streptophyta > Magnoliopsida > Poales > Poaceae > Triticum > Triticum urartu. Next base: position 330,678,550 of record NC_053025.1, on the reverse strand, counting down.
CCGCCGCCCCGCCGCCAGCCGCCGCCGCCGCCGCGCCACCGATCCGCCGGAGCTGCGCGTCGCCCGAGGTTCGCCGCCCTCGAAATCTGTGCCGTTTTTTTAGGAAAAAAAAATTCTGTTCGTCGTTTTTCTTTTTCGTCGGATTTTTCCGTGATTATTTTCTGATCGCGATTTCTGATCCGATTTTCGTTTTAGTATAACTTTTTGCTCGTTTATTGGAATCAGGCGATTCAAGCGCCTGGAGTTTCGTCTCGAAACCCTCTTTCCGAATAATCAACTTAAACAAGTTTTTGCTACTGTAAATTTTTACAAAGATCCAGATTGCTAGAACGAAGTTGTTTTCTTTCACCGTTTGATTTCTTTTCCTTCGTTCGATTTGATTCTTTTTGCAAACCAGGGTTCTTAAGTTGAACTTTCTGGTTAGATCTTCTATTTGAGTTTTACCTGTGCATTAGATGAGTACTTATTGTATGCTTGTTTGTTTGTCTGCGATAGAATACCCGGAGTGCACCGCCTGTTACTTTGAATCTCTAGGTTTCGCGGATCATCAGCAAGGCAAGTAACACTTTGATCATACCTTTTTCTACAACCCAGTTTTATTGCATTAGATCAATCCTCACACATTGCATGATTAGGATCTAATTAAATTGTGGGATGGGAAGTTGATGAGGTAGTACCTATTACCTGTTTATTATCAAACCTTTGGGAGTTATTTTCTACATTTTCTTATCATTCCATGCTATGCTAGTAGACGTGGATTGGGTGAGTGATATCCATGACAGATGTGAGATTGTTAATTAATGGTTTATCTAAGGTGGCAACCTAAACACACATCTGGGTGGATTGAGGCACCTGGGTATTCCAGGACTTGCCTGTTTTCTTTTGGACCGCCACCCAGGCTCAAAGGGATCATGAGATTATTCATACTAGAAACTTCCGTGTGCAGCCACAAGCCATTATGGGCTCTGGCATAGTTGATTAAGTCGTGCGAACTCTTACAGGGTAGACTAGCAGATGTAGGGGATGTAGGTGGTACGGTCTACCCGATCGTAAGGTGCTAGCGCTTCTGAAAGACTATGTCTCGGTCATCCGTTTCTCAAACATCATGTAGTGCGAGAAATCCAACGGAGGCGATCGAGTCTTGTGGGGAAAAGTGCACAAACCTCTGCAGAGTGTAACAAACTAATCATGGTTAGCCGTGTCCCCGGTTATGGACATCTTGAGTATCTAGTACCTGGATTTTCAAGTGAATCTCAACATGTTACTCTAAAGTAAATTTTGTTGGGTTTAATGATGTTACTTTAATTGGGATTGAGAATGCTGTCAACCATTCTCAATGTTTAACAACCACCATGATAGTAATTAAATTTATTCCTTTGAAGTAGGGAAAAATTGGCTTTACGCAAAAACTGTAACCATAGAGCTTTCCACCAGCCAAATATGCATGTAGTATAGCTGTTTCATTCCATTACTCTCTATGTGTTACCTTGCCAGCATATTCCATGTGCTGACCCGTTTTTGGGCTGCAACGTTAATGTCGCAGACTTTTCAGACGACGATTAAGGAGTTTTTAGGTCGTGGTTCTATACTCAGTGATGCTGTTGGAGTTGATGGACTCACTTATCTTCCAAGCCTTCCGCTGTTATCGTTACTAGATGGCCTTAAGCCATATTTATTGTAATAAGTTCTCTTTTGAGACACTCGATGTAATAAGTGTGTGATTGCTACTCTGCTATAAATCCTTCAAGTACTGTGTGGTGTCAGCATTACTGATCCAGGGATGACACCGGAGCACAGAGATCAGACTATTCGAGGTCTGGTCGCTACATTTGAAAACCAAGAGTGCCACTGGAAAGGGGAGTGGATTTCGGTTGAAATCGATATAAAGATCATCGGAATCGGATGCACGATTTGGAAATGGCAAGCAAAACAAATATGGCACCGGTCTGCGATAAACAGCAAGTAGCCTTCTAAATGCATCACAATAAATAAGCTACTACACTCAAACATGACAACAAAATACATGGCAGGGATCCACTCATGATGCTTGACAAAAGATGAACACTGAGCTACGGCTAATTCACTCAATAGCAAGCTCAAACAACATGGCAAAAGTGCAAAAGATAACAGGTTTCAGACTTAGTGAAATTAACAAGTCAGGAATTATCATCAGGAAGCAATCTTTAGAGCATGAAACTACATGCTACAGGAACATATCATGGCAAAGAAAGGCATGGCATGAAGCTACTCTAAGCATATAACAAAAGTCCCTTAGTGACCATAAGCCAAAAGGGATCAGAAAATACAATTGCAAGCATATGAACATAGCAAAAACATAAACAGATTCAGACTTGGTGAAAAACTGGAGCATGCAAAACAGATTAACAAGTAGGCATCTTTACGAGCTCGATGCACTCACTACGAGGCATTGCATGATAATCTAAGCATACACCCAGCAAAGAGACATGGCATAGAAGCTAGACATGGCAAGAACAACAACATAGCATGCATGGATCAACAACAACAAGCTTGGCAAAATTGCAAAACATGTTAACAATCTGCCAGGAACATTTTATAGCAAAAGTAGAGCTCGATTGAATCAAGCTAGGGTGCTCCATAATTGGAAACAAAGACATGGATGGATAGAGCACAACATTATCTACAAAACATCCTTATCGATCATGCTCAAAAGAGGAATGGATCACTAAGAAACAACATTAACATATGGCATAAAAACAATAACAGGACAAGGACTTAGTGAAATTCTAAGTTCCTGAAATCAGCATCATTGAGTAAGCTACTTTGCAGGCTTGTGCTAGTCACCACAAAGATCACAAAAATACATGGCATACACCCCTGTAAAGATAGCATGGCATTCTACAAAACACATGTAGAGCTCAAGATCATAGCATGCACACATTAATCATGGCAAAAATGACAAAAGGCCATTTGCTGAAACAGATCTGAAATAATCATCACATAGCCCTCTTCCAACAGCATTTACGGCTTCAAGATGAGCTCAAATGAAAATGATGCAATGAGATGAAATGATGTACTCGTCGAGACGAACATTTTGATATGCTACACGCACGAATCGGAGCTACGATGAGGAAGTTATGGCATGTCAAAGTATGCAAAAAATAGGGTTAGGGGCAAAAAGTCAACCGATCCCAGATCCAGATCCACCGGGAGTACTGTAGCATGCAAGCTTCTCAAGGTCACCAGAGAAGCTGCTCGCCGGAGCAGGGGCGCGGGACGTGAGAGGCCAGCCGGGGTGAGGACGCTGGCGGCGAGGACGGGCGGCAAGGACGGGGCGGCGGCGACCGGGCGAGGCGGCGGTGCGGCGATGTCGGTGGCGGTGACGGGCAGCTCCGGCGTGAGCTAGCGGGCAGCGGGGCGAAGTAGGCGGCACCGGGCGGCGCGGGCGAGGACGCGGGCCGGGAGGGCCGGCTCCGGGCTGAGCGGGCCCGCGGGTGCGGCGAAGTGGGCACGGGACGGTGGCCAATGGGGACGTGACACGTGGCGGTGGCGGCTAGCCGGACATGTCCGTCGGTGAGGTTTGTGTCTGGCGCGCGAGGAGAGGGAGGGATCTAGGGTTTTGCCCGAAAATTTCGGGGAGTGCCTTTATATAGGGGTAGAGGGAGCTAGGAAGCTCCAAATGAGGTGCGGTTTTCAGCCACGCGATCCTGATCGAACGCTCTAGATGATGGAGGAGGTTTAGGTGGGTTTTGGGCCACTTTGGAAGGGTGTTGGGTTGCAACACACACGAGGCCTTTTTGAAGGAAATATGCCCTAGAGGCAATAATAAAGTTATTATTTTATTTCCTTATATCATGATAAATGTTTATTGTTCATGCTAGAATTGTATTATCCGGAAACATATTACTTGTGTGAATACATAGAAAAACTAAACGTCACTAGTATGCCTCTACTTGACTAGCTCGTTAATCAAAGATGGTTATGTTTCCTAACCATAGACATGTGTTGTCATTTGATTACCGGGATCACATTATTAGGAGAATGATTTGATTAACATGACCCATTCCATTAGCTTAGCACCCGATCGTTTAGTATGTTGCTATTTCTTTCTTCATGACTTATACATGTTCCTGTGACTATGAGATTATGCAACTCCTGTTTGCCGGAGGAACACTTTGTGTGCTACCAAACGTCACAACATAACTGGGTGTTTAGAAAGAAGCACTACAGGTGTCTCCAAAGGTACATGTTGGGTTGGCGTATTTCGAGATTAGGATTTGTCACTCCGATTGTCGGAGAGGTATCTCTGGGCCCTCTCGATAATGCACATCACATAAGCCTTGCAAGCATTGCAACTAATGAGTTAGTTGTGAGATGATGTATTACGAAACGAGTAAAGAGACTTGCCGGTAACGAGATTGAACTAGGTATTGAGATACCGACGATCGAATCTCGGGAAAGTAACATACCGATGACAAAGGGAACAAAGTATGTTGTTATGCGGTCTGACCGATAAAAGATCTTCGTAGAATATGTGGGAGCCAATATGAGCATCCAGGTTCCGCTATTGGTTATTGACCAGAGACATGTGTCGGTCATGTCTACATTGTTCTCGAACCCGTAGGGTCCGCACGCTTAATGTTACGATGACAGTTTCATTATGAGTTTATATATTTTGATGTACCGAAGTTAGTTTGGAGTCCCGGATGTGATCACGGACATGACGAGGAGTCTCAAAATGGTCGAGACATAGAGATTGATATATTGGAAGCCTATGTTTGGACATCGGAAGTGTTCCGGGTGAAATCGGCATTTTACTGGAGTACCGGGAAGAGGAGACGAGGCCTAGGGGCTGCCGCGCGCCCCTCCACCCCATGTTCGAATTGGACAAGGAGGGGGGCGGCGCCCCCCTTTCCTTTCTTCCCTCTCTTCCTTCTTCCCCAAGTCCTAATCCAACTAGGGAAAGGGGGGAGTCCTACTCCCAGTAGGAGTAGGACTCCTCCTGCGCGCCTCCTCCTAGGGCCGGCCGCACCCCCCCCTTGGCTCCTTTATATACAGGGGCAGGGGGCACCCCTAGACACACAAGTTGATCTCTAAGATCGTTCTCTTAGCTGTGTGCAGTGCCCCCTTCCACAATAGTCCTCGATAATATTGTAGTGGTGCTTAGGTGAAGCCCTGCGACAGTAGAACATCAAGATCGTCACCACGCCGTCATGCTGACGGAACTCTTCCCCGACACTTTGCTGGATCGGAGTCCGGGGATCGTCATCGAGCTGAACGTGTGCTAGAACTCGGAGGTGCTGTAGTTTTGGTGCTTGATCGGTCGGGCCGTGAAGACGTATGACTATATCAACCGCTTTGTCATAACGCTTCCGCTGTCGTTCTACGAGGGTACGTAGATCACACTCTCCCCTCTCGTTGCTATGCATCATCATGATCTTGCGTGTGCGTAGGAAAATTTTGAAATTACTACGTTCCCCAACAGTGGCATCCGAGCCTAGGTTTTATGCGTTGATGTTATATGCACGAGTAGAACACAAGTGAGTTGTGGGCGATATAAGTCATACTGCTTACCAGCATGTCATACTTTGGTTCGGCGGTATTGTTGGATGAAGCGGCCCGGACCGACATTACGCGTACGCTTACGCGAGACCGGTTCTCCCGACGTGCTTTGCACAAAGGTGGCTAGCGGGTGTCAGTTTCTCCAACTTTAGTTGAACCTAGTGTGGCTACGCCCGGTCCTTGCGAAGGTTAAAACAGCACCAACTTGACAAACTATTGTTGTGGTTTTGATGTGTAGGTAAGAACGGTTCTTGCTAAGCCCGTAGCAGCCACGTAAAACTTGCAACAACAAAGTAGAGGACGTCTAACTTGTTTTTGCAGGGTATGTTGTGATGTGATATGGTCAAGACATCATGCTAAATTTTATTGTATGAGATGATCATGTTTTGTAACTGAGTTATCGGCAACTGGCAGGAGCCATATGGTTGTCGCTTTATTGTATGCAATGCAATTGCGCTGTAATGCTTTACTTTATAACTAAGCGGTAGTGATAGTCGTAGAAGCATAAGACTGGCAAGACGACAACGATGTTACGATGATGATCAAGGTGTCGCGCCGGTGACGATGGTGATCATGACGATGCTTCGAAGATGGAGATCACAAGCACAAGATGATGATGGCCATATCGTATCACTTATATTGATTGCATGTGATGTTTATCTTTTATACATCTTATCTTGCTTTGATTGACGGTAGCATTTTAACATGATCTCTCACTAATTATCAAGAAGTGTTCTCCCTGAGTATGCACCATTGCAAAAGTTCTTCGTGCTGAGACACCACGTGATGATCGGGTGTGCTAGGCTCTACGTTCAAATACAACGGGTGCAAAACAGTTGCATACATGGAATACTCAGGTTATACTTGACGAGCCAAGCATATACAGATATGGCCTCGGAACACGGAGACCGAAAGGTCGAGCGTGAACCATATGGTAGATATGATCAACATAGTGATGTTCACCAATGAAACTACTCCATCTCACGTGATGATCGGACATGGTTTAGTTGATTTGGATCACGTGATCACTTAGAGGATTAGAGGGATGTCTATCTGTCGGATTTCGGGTTCCGGCAGACCCTTGAGGTTCGAACACTAGGGTGCACGCGGAGATTTCGCCTCCTACCTACCTGCACCCCTCCGCCATGCTAAGATCTAATCTAAGGAAAGAACAACACAAGAGACACAGGGTTTATACTGGTTCGGGCCAACGTTGTGGTGTAATACCCTACTCCAGTGTGTGGTGTGTGGATTGCCCCTTGGGCTGATGATGATGAACAATACAAGGAAGAACAGCCTCGCGAGGGTCTGTTCTTGGCTGAGGCGATGAACTGCTGGGAGGAGCTCAGGCACCTTTCTCTCTCTCTCTCTCTGCTCTGACCGACCCTTCTAATGAGCCTATTCCTTCCTCTCTCTTTTTCGTCCCCCCCCTCTATGTGGGTGGCTGGTCCTATTTATAGAGGCCCTGGTCCTCTTCCCAAATATTGGGCGGGAAGGGAGCCAACAATGGCGGGCTAATTTGAAGGGGGACAGCAAGTATCAGCTATCCTGACAAAAGTAGTCTTCGCCTACGCAAAGCTCTGGTGATGACACCGTCTTGGGCTCCACGGTGACCTCCATCTCGTAGTCCTCCTGGTCTTGGTCTTGTTGCACCGAAATGGCAACCTTTGCCTGATGCCTCGGTACTCCGCGGCTGCGCTTGCCCCTTTTGCACCAAAGAGGAAAGGAGGACGCTGCGCGGGCTGGCACCCGCCTGGCACCCTGAGTTGTCATGGCTTGCGTCATGGGCACCTCGTGAGGTACCCCGCCTTGATCCCTCCGCCTCCTCATGAGCCAGCCTGACGAGGCCGTCCCTGAGGAAGCTTCGCGTCGTCCGCCCCACGAGGCTTGGCCCCTTGCGAGGGTCTTGGGTTTGTGTTGGTGAAGATGGGCCATGCTGGGGCCCCCTTTGAGCCACGCCGCAGGCCGCAGGCAGGCAAGTTTGGGGACCCCCGTTCCCAGAACACCGACAGTAGCCCCCGGGCCCAAGGCGCGCCCGGACTTGGCCGTGCAGGGAGGCGGAAGGGCAAGAGCGAAGCGCCGCGGGCCCTAACAGCCTGCGGCCTTGGGCGCCGCGTGGCGGTTGACTGGACGTGGGCGCCTCGGTAACCGCACGAGTTGATAAAGGAGTGGCATCCGCCTAGGCCCTGCTTCTTGCTTTCTCTGGTTGCTGCTCAGATCCCCTTTCTTGCGCCTCTCCTTCCTTCCTCCGAGATTTCCAGATCCGCTCTGACCGTGCGGCCTAGGGAGCCATGGCGCCTCGTCAGCCCCCGGCCACAGCTTGGTACTCGTCTGCCCTGGACTCGCCGAACGTGTCGGAGGCGGGCCTTGCCCGGTTGCGCCGGATGGCGACGGCGTGGGGCATCGACGGGGAGAAGGTGTTCAAGGCCGGCTCCGCCACCCCTGAGGGTCAAAGGAGCACCTTCTATCCGTTCTTCGTAAGTGCCATTGTTGCTGGCCTGGTGCCTCCCTTCTCCGAGTTCTTCTTCTCTGTCCTCCGCCATTACAAGCTACAGGCTCTGCATCTCCATCCCAACTCCGTCCTTCTCCTGGCAATCTTTTCTTATTATTGTGAAGCACATGTTGGGGTGCAGCCCTCAGTGGCCTTGCTGCGCCACTACTTCTACCTCCGGACCTCTCGCGGGACTGCTTCCGCGTGCGCGAGCTTCGTCGCGTCCGGCGGCGCCATTGCCATCTCGAACTCTGGGAAGAGGATTGAGGGCTTCAGGAGCAAGTGGATCTTGGTGGATGTTGGACGCATCCACCCTCGGCTGATCCTGCCCACGGAGCAGCCCACGAGCTCCCAGCGACTGGGGTCGAGCGGAGCTCGGATCCCCGCGCGAAGATGGTGTTGGAGAAGATGGACGCGGATCTGAGGCCGACCGACATGGCGGCGGCGAAGCTGACCGGCGCGTCGCTGCTGAGGGAGTTCCTGGAGCACCGGCTGGCTCCGCTTCGGCAGTACTCGCTTCCAATGTGGAGGCCCCGTCCGAACCCCGCGGCCTTGGCCGCCGGAGACCTGGCTTGCGGTTCTCCAATCTCTGGTCGGGGGCAATGTGGCGAGGCTGGAGGGCGCTCCTACGCCCTTGTTCCTCCGCAACGACTGGGAGCGGGTGGTGAAGTCCATGCCCGTCTTCAACGGGGATGGGCCAGTGCCCCTGGAAGCTCCCGAGGAACCGGTGGACGTGCCCTCCGGCGACTCCAGCAAAGAGGAAGAGGGAGGGGAGCGCGGAAAAGGGCCTGACTCCGAGGCGACTGACGGAGAGTCGAGGGCTCCCCTCCCCCGGCGCAGGTCCCGCGTTCTCCGCCTCTCTCCGAATGATGACGACGAGGATGACGACTGAAGACGACGAGCAGGACGGCGGGAGCTCGCCCCCGATCCCGAAGAAGGACAGGACCGGGCTGATCTCCCGCGGGTCTCCCCCGGCCCCGGGGCGAACCGCAGACGCACCTTCCGCCTCCAAGCTTCCCGAGGTTGACCCTTCCAGCCGGCTTTCAGGCTTCAAATTTGGCCGGAGGCCGCTTGAGCTCACTGGCGACGACCCGTAAGCATTCGATTCTTGTCTTTATTCTTGCTCTGCTTCTGAGGCTTGACGTCCGCATCTTTGGATAGGTTGGCGCCCGCAGCAAAGAAGCCGAAGGGGGCTCCCGAGGTTCCATCCGTGGCGGCGCTTCTGCCCGCGAAGGAAGGTGACCGCGACGCACAGGCTTCTCCTGCCCGGTCGTCCTCGCGAGGTTTGGCTGAGCCGGCTGGGGCGAGCTCAGCCCCCACGGCCCAAGTGGCTCCCGAGGTGCTCTTGCCTGCCGCCGCCACTACAGCTGTCGGGGCGCGGCAGACTCCGCCTCAGGATGCTACGGCTGCGCTGCCGCCTTCTCCTCCTACTCCACCGGTCGCTGTCTCTCTGACTCCTTCTGCCATTCTGGATCGTGCTGTTGCTGAGCTGGACCGACTGCGGCAGGATCTTCTTGGCGCCGACCCCGCTTGGTGGCCGGGCGTTTGGAGCTGGCTTCTGGATGGGTTCGCTCCGACGCCTCGATTCGGGCGGCGCTGGTCCAGGCCTCGACGGCATGCGACGAGGAGAAGCAGGCCGTCCTGGAGGCGAAGGCTGCCCGTGATGCAGCCTTGGGGGAGGTGGTCGACGTCCGCGGTCGCTGCAAGGCGCTGGAGGACGAGCTGCAAGGCCTGCGGGATCGGCTCGCGGAAGAGGTCCGCCTTCGCCAAGAGAAGGAAGAAGGCGTGAAGGCTCGCGAGGCAGCCGTCGAGGGCCAGGAGGCCAAGCTCAGGAAGCGCCGCGACCGCCTAGGCGCGCTGGAGCAGGAGTTGGGGGCGAGGAAGGCCGAGCTGGATGGCAAGGCCCTGGTTCTTGCCGAGGACCGCGCGGCCTTCACGGAGTTGGAGGCGAAGGCTCGCTCCTCGCTGAGGACGCTTTACGACAGCGGCCTGGAGAGCCCGCTGGCTGGCGCCGAGGACGCCCTGCCAAGCTGCTTCCCTTCCTGGTTCACGCTCTTGAAGATGTCGCCCTTGGCCTTGGCCCCACGGCCGAGGCCGAGGCGCGTGTCCTGTCTTCTGCAGCACTGACGCGGGTCCTCACCCACATCTACCTTCGCGATCCCGGTGTCGACCTCGACAGCCTGCTGGAGCCAGTGAGCGGTGAGCGTGCCGCTGCCGCTGCCGAGGCCGTGAAGGGTCGCGCGGAGGCTCTGCTGGGGAAGTTCCGGGCCTTCAGCACCAAGCCGGAGCAAGGCGCTGCCGACCCCGCTGCTCCGTGAGGCGAACCCGCTCCGCGCTGCTCCCCCGCCGCCAAGTGACTCCGTCGTGGCTCCTGTCCTGCTTTTAATTCCTGCACACGTATCATGCCTCGGGGAGGCATTTAAACTTGCGTTTGGCATTGAAATAACAGTGTGGACTGTAATATTTGCTTTTGAATTCCTTGAAATTAGCGCTTTTCCTTCCTACTTGCTTACGTTCTACGCCGGCAGAGCCCGGCCCCGCGCGTACCTCACCCAGCAATAGTCCCGACCGGAAACCAGGACGGGACCAAGGAGTGAGGGGCTACGTGACAAGTTAGGCTCCTGAGTCGCGATGCTCAGGAGTCCCCCTTGGCGCACGAACAGCAAGTAGGGAGGTGTGATGCGGGTGGATCACCGTTCTACGTCTGCAGGGCCCGGCCGCGCGCGTGCCTCACCCAGCATGGTCCCGACCGGAAACCAGGACGGGGCCACGGAGTGAGGGGCTACGTGACCAGTTAGGCTCCTGAGTCGCGATGCTCAGGAGTCCCCCTTGACGCTCAAACGGCCTTCGTACCTTGGCTCCGCTCGGGGAGAGACGCGCGACGAACCAGGCCCGGGGGGACCTGCGGGCGGCGTGCGTCTGGGTGTGACCCAGGCGCAGCCCCCGTGCCCAGCCCCCTCGCGCGGCACTCCCGAGGGGAGGCATTACGATGAGGCTAGACACTGAGCTCTGGGCTCCCTGAGGTTGATGCGGCCCGGGGGCCACCCTCAGTTGTTTATCACCCGCGGAGCATAGTGCTACGTATGTGTAGGCATAGCCGCTCCTCGGCAGTGTCGTCAGCGCGGGAGCATGGTGCTTCCACTGGTACGTGGGGAGGGGCCCCCTCCGGGAGGAGCCCCCGGGGCGTGTACAGCCCCGCCCTGACACGTGGCTGGCACGGTAGGGCCTAGCGAGGTGTATATGGGCACCCGTGAGCCAGTGCGGGACTCACGGGGCCCTACCTCTAGGCGGGTTGCGCCTGGCACTGGGCCTTATCTTGTGATGTGTCCCTGCAAATTTGGTTAGATGTCGGCACTCTACGTCCTCGGGTCCCGGCCCTCGAGCTGGTCTCAGCCATCGCTGGTATGCCAGGTCGCGATGCCATGGACAAGGCCAGAGGGTGAGGGCTGGAGAGCCAGTAAGAGCCCTGAGCCGCGATGCTCAGGTGCCCCCCTTTAACGTGCAAGTGGTCGGCATGGAGGAGAAGAGGTGCCGTGGACCGGCGTCAAATAATCAAGCATGGTGGTCCTAACGCATGATCGGAAATAAACGCAAACGGGATACATGCCACTGGGCCTGGCCCGAGTGGCTTGGGGATCATGCAGCCTGAGGGGTGCCCCCAACAAGGTAAGCTAACAACATGGAACAAAGGGATACACGCCGCAGGGACGGACCCACGCGGCCTGGGAATAATGCAGCCCTGGGGGCGCTCCCAGCTGGAAGTAAAACTCAAAAGATGTCACCTGATGATGTTGAGGACGAAGGGGTGTTGGTGTAGCAGGCTCGGGGGGCTGCGGGAGCCGATCCTCATGAGCCCCCAGGCCCAGGGGCCTCGGGAGGCTCCGGAGGCGCTGGCAGCTCCTCGCGGGCCATCTCCATCGCTGCCAGGGTTGCGGAACGCCTAGCCTCTCGTGCCTCCGTGATGCCCCTCATGAGGCACTGGTACGCGTCAGCCGTGTTCGGCAAGCCGTAAGGCATGCGAACGTAGTTGTGGGGTGGACCTCCGCAGCGCCCCACTCGCGAGAGGCGACTCGGTTGAGCCCTGGTATGTCGATGCAGACGCGCAGCCCACCATCCTCGCCTGGATGGGGGGCCACTGCTGGTAGGCGGCGGGCGCCTCTCATGACTCTTGACTCTTGTAGCTCCTGAATGCCCTTGCTGACAAACTCCTGTGGGTCTGGATCTCCTTGCCTTGCTCCTTCTTGAGGGAAACATGCTTCAAAACACGCCTCCATGTGGTGCCCAAGCGCCTCCCTCGTGACCCTAGCTAGGTCGGTGGCCCTCCAGGGGAGAGCCCCCGAGCCCTGCTTGGGGAGGGCGCCGGGCGCGCTTTCATATGCGATGGAGGGAGGCTCCCCCTGGGCAGGCGCGGGCCCAGAGGGGCCTGCCTCCTGAGTGGTCGGGCCGGATGATGTCTTCTTCTTCTTGGGGGTGGTCTCGAGAAGCCTCCTGCTTCCATGACCCGGGTCTTCCGGTGACGCGGCCTGAAAGACTCGTTCCAGGGAACATACATCGTCCTTCTCTTCACATGGCACCGTGATGACTCCGCCACTTCATGGCATCTTGAGGACGTTGTAGCCATGGTGAGTTACGGCCATGAACTTGGCCAGTGCTGGGTACCCAAGGATGGCGTTGTACGGCAGGCGAATGTGAGCGACGTCGAAGTCGATGAGCTCGGTGCGGTAGTTGTCGTGTGCCCCGAAGGTGACAGGGAGGCGGACCTACCCAATCGGGACCGTGGAGCCTTCAGTGATGCCGGAGAAGGGCTTGGTTGGCTGAAGGTGGCTGTAGGGCACTTGGAGGTTGTTGAACGTCTCCACGGACAGGACGTTGAGCCCTGCCCCGCCATCGATGAGGGTCTTGGTGACCACCATGTTGCTGATGATTGGGGAACAAAGCATCGGGAGGACTTCGGATGTTGCCGCACACTTGAGCTGATCTGCTGAGCTGAACGTGATGGCGCACGTCGACCACCTGAGAGGGCATGTGGCTTCGAGTCTGGGGAGTGTTGCGTTCACTTCGCGGGCAAACTGCTTGAAGATGCGCTGAGAGGCTGGGGCTTGTGCTCCGCCCAAGATGCAGGCGATCGCGCGCGGCTCCTGGAAGCCCCCAGCCTCCTCGTCTTGATGGCGGTCCTCGTTTCTCCTTGGCTGCGGCGGCAGCGGTGGGAGGCCTGCGTTTCCTAGAGGGCGATCCTTGAGAGGCAGATCCCTCCAGTCTCCCTCGCGAGGCTGATCCCTCCATCCTCTCTCGCGAGGCGGGTCTTGCCAGCGATCCTCGCGAGGTTGGTCGCGTCACCCTTGGCGCGGCCCATGGTCTTCCCAGCGTCCTGTGTTTCTTCCTCCTCCTCGACCGTAGCCCCGGTCACCGTGGTTGAGGTGACTGCCGATCCTTCCTTCATGCACGGCTCGGATTTCTTGGCATTCGTTGGTGTTGTGGGTGTGGAGATCGTGGTACACATAGTACCGGCTGCCCTTGGGAGGTTCGGGCTGATCTCTGCCCCGCTTGGTGTCTGGTTCTGCCGCGAGGACTGCAGCCCCCTTGCGCTTCACATCCTTGGCCTTGAGCTTCTTCTCTTCTGGGTCTACGGCAGGCAGCTCGAGGAGGGAGAGACGCCCCTCCTCAGCCCTGGCGCACTTGTTTGCCAAGTTGAACAGATCCAAGGAAGTGCACAGGTCTTCATGCATCGCCAGCTCCTCCTTCATCTTGACATCGCGCACTCCGTCGGAGAAAGCTGAGATGATGGCCTCCTCAGTCACCTTCGGGATCTTGAGGCGTGCGTTGTTGAAGCGCTGGATGTACTTCTACAGGGTCTCCCCGGGTTGTTGCTTGATGCGGCGCATGTCGCTCACGGCGGGTGGCCGGTCGCGAGTACCTTGGAAGTTGGCGATGAAGCGGGTGCGCATCTCTTCCTAGGAGGAGATTGTGCCTGGAGCCAGGTTCAGGAGCCAGGTGCGGGCCCCATCCTTGAGCGCCATGGGAAACCAGTTCACCATGACCTTCTCATCTCCGTTGGCAGCTTCGATGCCCAGCTCATAGAGCTGGAGGAATTCCGCAGGGTCGGCCGTGCCGTCGTAGCGAGGAGGCAGGTCTGGTTTGAACATGCCGGGCCACGCGACGCTACGTAGTTCGGTGGTGTAGGCGCGGCAGCCTGCTGTGGCCACGGGAGGCCTTAGGTGACGGAGAGCCTGGTCTTGCATGCCCCCACGCGCTGGAGCAGGGGGATAGTCGCGATGTGCTGGAGCAGGGAGCGCCCGGGCAGCTTCTGGCGGGCGAGGGACTTCTTGGCAGCTCTGTTCTTGCTGCACTTGCACCTGACGGAGCGGGTTCCGCCCAGGGGCCATGGCGTCTTCTTGAGGAGGAGGCGGCCGGGGCGCCGCCGAAGCCTCTTCGCGCGCGCGGGGCGGGGTGCGGTGCAGCGGAACGGACGGCGCGGAAGAGCCCCCTGCAGCGCGGACGAGCTCGGCGATGCGGTCGAGCCATTCTTCGTAGACGTCGTCGACGGGACGGTAGTGCAGGAGATCGTTTGCCGCGATGAGTGTAGCCTGAGCCTCCATGGGCGCGCGGAGCGCGCGGGACGAAGATTCAGCTGGGGCGAGCGAGGGAGTTGCGGTGCGGCCGTCTTGCCGCACGGACGGATGCTGGGACGATGCTTGCCGCTCGTCCCCCGTCGGGCCGGTGGCGGCGTTGACGGCAGGTGACGGGGAACGGCGTGGATGCCCGCCGACAGGGGCCGTCTGGGCGACGCGGGAAGCGAGTGCGGCCCGGCGCTTGGCGCGGGCCCGACAAGCGTCATACATGGGCGTGACGATCGGAGGAGAACGGGGCGGTGGAAGACGAATTCCGGCGCACCCCTACCTGGCGCGCCAAATGTCGGATTTCTGGTTCCAGCAGACCCTTGAGGTTCGAACACTGAGGTGCGCGCGGAGATTTCGCCTCCTACCTAGCTGCACCCCTCCGCCATGCTAAGATCTAAACTAAGGAAAGAACAACACAAGAGACACGGGGTTTATACTGGTTCGGGCCACCGTTGTGGTGTAATACCCTACTCCAGTGTGTGGTGTGTGGGTTGCCCCTTGGGCCGATGATGATGAACAATACAAGGAAGAACAGCCTCGCGAGGGTCTGTTCTTGGCTGAGGCGATGAACTGCTGGGAGGAGTTCAGCCACCTTTCTCTCTCTCTCTCTACTCTGACCGACCCTTCTAACGAGCCTCTTCCTTCCTCTCTCTTTTTCGTCCCCCCCTCTATGTGGGTGGCTGGTCCTATTTATAGAGGCCCTGGTCCTCTTCCCAAATATTGAGCGGGAAGGGAACCAACAATGGCGGGCTAATTTGAAGGGGGACAGCAAGTATCAGCTATCCTGACAAAAGTAGTCTTCGCATGTGCAAAGCTCTGGTGATGACGCCGTCTTGGGCTCCACGGTGACCTCCGTCTCGTAGTCCTCCTGGTTTTGGTCTCGTTGCACCGAAATGGCAACCTTTGCCTGATGCCTCGGTACTCCGCGGCTGCGCTTGCCCCTTTTGCACCAAAGAGGAAAGGAGGACACTATGCGGGCTGGCACCCGCCTGGCGCCCTGAGTTGTCATGGCTTGCGTCATGGGCACCTCGTGAGGTACCCCGCCTTGATCCCTCCGCCTCCTCATGAGCTAGCCTGACGAGGCCGTGCCTGAGGAAGCTTCGCGTCGTCCGCCCCGCGAGGCTTGGCCCCTTGCGAGGGTCTTGGGTTTGTGTTGGTGAAGATGGGCCGTGCTGGGCCCCCCTTTGAGCCACGCCACAGGCCGCAGGCAGGCAAGTCTGGGGACCCCCGTTCCCAGAACACCGACACTATCTAAGTGGGAGTTCTTTAGTAATATGATTAATTGAACTTAAATTTATCATGAACTTAGTACCTGATAGTATCTTGCTTGTTTATGTTTGATTGTAGATAGATGGCCCGTGCTGTTGTTCCGTTGAATTTTAATGCGTTCCTTGAGAAAGCAAAGTTGAAAGATGATGGTAGCAATTACACGGACTGGGTCCGTAACTTGAGGATTATCCTCATTGCTGCACAGAAGAATTACGTCCTGGAAGCACCGCTGGGTGCCAGGCCTGCTGCTGGAGCAACACCAGATGTTATGAACGTCTGGTAGAGTAAAGCTGATGACTACTCGATAGTTCAGTGTGCCATGCTTTACGGCTTAGAATAGGGACTTCAACGACGTTTTGAACGTCATGGAGCATATGAGATGTTCCAGGAGTTGAAGTTAATATTTCTAGCAAATGTCCGGATTGAGAGATATGAAGTCTCCAATAAATTCTATAGCTACAAGATGGAGGAGAACAGTTCTATCAGTGAGCATATACTCAAAATTTCTGGGTATAATAATAACTTGATTCAATTGGGAGTTAATCTTCCAGATGATTGCGTCATTGAAAGAATTCTCCAATCACTGCCACCTAGCTACAAGAGCTTCGTGATGAACTATAATATGCAAGGGATGAATAAGACTATTCCTGAGCTTTTCGCAATGCTGAAAGATGCGGAGGTAGAAATCAAGAAGGAGCATCAAGTGTTGATGGTCAACAAGACCACTAGTTTCAAGAAAAAGGGCAAAGGGAAGAAGAAGGGGAACTTCAAAAAGAACAGCAAGCAAGTTGCTGCTCAAGAGAAGAAACCCAAATCTAGACCTAAGCCTGAAACTGAGTGCTTCTACTGCAAGCAGACTGGTCACTAGAAGCGGAACTTCCCCAAGTATTTGGAGGATAAGAAGGATGGCAAGGAGAACAAAGGTATATGCGATATACATGTTATTGATGTGTACCTTACTAATGCTCGTAGTAGCACCTGGGTATTTGATACTGGTTCTGTTGCTAAGCTTTTCAACTCGAAACAGGGACTACGAATTAAGTGAAGATTGGCTAAGGACGAGGTGACAATGCGTGTGGGAAATGGTTCCAAAGTCGATGTGATCGCGGTCGGCACGCTACCTCTACATCTACCTTCAGGATTAGTATTAGACCTAAATAATTGTTATTTGGTGCGAGCGTTGAGCATGAACATTATATCTGGATCTTGTTTGATGCGAGACGGTTATTCATTTAAATCAGAGAATAATGGTTGTTCAATTTATATGAGTAAAATCTTTTATGGTCATGCAACCATGAAGAATGGTCTATTCTTATTAAATCTCGATAGTAGTGACACACACATTCATAATGTTGAAGCCAAAAGATGCAGAGTTGATAATGATAGTGCAAATTATTTGTGGAACTGCCGTTTAGGTCATATCGGTGTAAAGCGCATGAAGAAACTCCATACTGATGGACTTTTGGAACCACTTGATTATGAATCACTTGGTACTTGCGAACCGTGCCTTATGGGTAAGATGACAAAAACACCGTTCTCCGGTACTATGGAGAGACCAACATATTTGTTGGAAATCATACATACATATGTATGTGGTCCGATGAATGTTGAGGCTCGTGGCGGATATCGTTATTTTCTCACCTTCACAGATGACTTAAGCAGATATGGGTATATCTACTTAATGAAACATAAGTCTGAAACATTTGAAAAGTTGAAAGAATTTCAGAGTGAAGTTGAAAATCATCGTAACAAGAAAATAAAATTCATACGATCTGATCGTGGAGGAGAATATTTGAGTTACGAGTTTGGTGTAAATTTGAAACAATGCAGAATAGTTTTGCAACTCACGCCACTCGGAACACCATAGCATAATGGTGTGTCCGAACGTCGTAATTGTACTTTACTTGATATGGTGCGATCTATGATGTCTCTTACTGATTTACCACTATCGTTTTGGGGTTATGCTTTAGAGACGGCCGCATTCACGTTAAATAGGGCACCATCAAAATCCGTTGAGACGATGCCTTATGAACTATGGTTTGGCTAGAAACCAAAGTGGTCGTTTCTGAAAGTTTGGGGCTGCGATGCTTATGTGAAAAAACTTCAACCTAATAAGCTCGAACCCAAATCGGAGAAATGTGTTTTCATAGGACATCCAAAGGAAACTATTGGATACACCTTCTATCACAGATCCGAAGGCAAGACTTTTGTTGCTAAATTCGGAAACTTTCTAGAGAAGGAGTTTCTCTCGAAAGAAGTGAGTGGGAGGAAAGTAGAACTTGATGAGGTAACTGTACCTGCTCCCTTATTGGAAAGTAGTACATCACAGAAACCGGTTTCTGTGACACCTACACCAATTAGTGAGGAAGCTAATGATGATGATCATGAAACTTCAAAACAAGATACTACTGAACCTCGTAGATCAACCAGAGTAAGATCCGCACAAGAGTGGTACGGTAATCCTGTTCTGGAAGTCATGCTACTAGATCATGATGAACCTACGAACTATGGAGAAGCGATGGTGAGCCCAGATTCCCCAAAATGGCTTGAAGCCATGAAATCTGAGATGGGATCCATGTATGGGAACAAAGTGTGGACTTTGGTTGACTTGCCAAAAGATCGGCAAGCAATTGAGAATAAATGGATCTTCAAGAAGAAGACTAACGCTAACGGTAATGTTACTGTCTACAAAGCTCGACTTGTCGCAAAAGGCTTTCGACAAGTTCAAGGGATTGACTATGATGAGACCTTCTCACCCGTAGCGATGCTTAAGTCTGTCCAAATCATGTTAGCAATTGCCGCATTTTATGATTATGAAATTTGGCAGATGGATGTCAAAACTGCATTCCTGAATGGATTTCTGGAAGAAGAGTTGTATATGATGCAGCCGGAAGGTTTTGTCGATCCAAAGGGAGCTAACAAAGTGTGCAAGCTCCAGCGATCCATTTATGGACTGGTGCAAGCCTCTCAGAGTTGGAATAAACGCTTTGATAGTGTGATCAAAGCATTTGGTTTTGTACAGACTTTTGGAGAAGCCTGTATTTACAAGAAAGTGAGTGGGAGCTCTGTAGCATTTCTGATATTATATGTAGATGACATATTACTAATCGGAAATGATATAGAATTTCTGGATAGCATAAAGGGATACTTGAATAAGAGTTTTTCAATTAAAGACCTCGGTGAAGCTGCTTACATATTAGGCATTAAGATCTATAGAGATAGATCAAGACGCTTAATTGGACTTTCACAAAGCACATACCTTGACAAAGTTTTGAAGAAGTTCAAAATGGATCAAGCAAAGAAAGGATTCTTGCATGTGTTACAAGGTGTGAAATTGAGTAAGACTCAATGCCTGACCAATGCAGAAGATAGAGAGAAAATGAAAGATGTTCCCTATGCTTCAGCCGTAGGCTCTATCATGTATGCAATGCTGTGTACCAGACCTGATGTGTGTCTTGCTATAAGTCTAGTAGGGAGGTACCAAAGTAATCCTGGAGTGGATCACTGGACAGCGGTCAAGAACATCCTGAAATACCTGAAAAGGACTAAGGATATGTTTCTCATATATGGAGGTGACAAAGAGCTCATCGTAAATGGTTACGTTGATGCAAGCTTTGACACTGATCCGGATGATTCTAAATCGCAAACCGAATACGTGTTTACATTAAACGGTGGAGCTGTCAGTTGGTGCAGTTCTAAACAAAGCGTTGTGGCGGGATCTACATGTGAAGCGGAGTACATAGCTGCTTCAGAAGCAGCAAACGAAGGAGTCTGGATGAAGGAGTTCATATCCGATCTAGGTGTCATACCTAGTGCATCGGGTCCAATGAAAATCTTTTGTGACAATACTGGTGCAATTTCCTTGGCGAAGGAATCCAGATTTCACAAGAGAACCAAGCACATCAAGAGACGCTTCAATTCCATCCGAGATCTAGTCCAGGTGGGAGACCTAGAGATTTGCAAGATACATACGGATCTGAATGTAGCAGACCCATTGACTAAGCCTCTTCCACGAGCAAAACATGATCAGCACCAATGCTCCATGGGTGTTAGAATCATTACTGTGTAATCTAGATTATTGACTCTAGTGCAAGTGGGAGACTGAAGGAAATATGCCCTAGAGGCAATAATAAAGTTATTATTTTATTTCCTTATATCATGATAAATGTTTATTGTTCATGCTAGAATTGTATTATCCGGGAACATAATACTTGTGTGAATACATAGACAAAATAAATGTCACTAGTATGCCTCTACTTGACTAGCTCATTAATCAAAGATGGTTATGTTTCCTAACCATAGACATGTGTTGTCATTTGACTAACGGGATCACATTATTAGGAGAATGATGTGATTGACATGACCCATTCCATTAGCTTAGCACCCGATCGTTTAGTATGTTGCTATTGCTTTCTTCATGACTTATACATGTTCCTATGACTATGAGATTATGTGAAAGTGCAACTATCCCTAGGTGGTTTTGGTAATTCATAACAACATATAGCTCATTGAGCTAATGTTATTCCAAGATGATTATTTCAAGAAAGCTCAATGATTGGCATGGCATGGATGTGAAAGTGGAACCCTCAAAATGCTAAGGACAAAGGATTGGCTCAAGCTCAAAAGCTCAAGACTCTTCATTTTATATTTTAGTGATCCAAGATCACATTGAGTCTTTAGGAAAAGCCAATACTATCAAGGAGGGATGAGGTGTTGCTTAATGAGCCTCTTGCTTCATGTGCTTAGTGATATGCTCCAAAACCCTCAACTACTAGACACCCTAACTCAGAACCAGGCAAGCTTAGAGAGGATCATGGAACAAAAGTTCTATGACTTGGATGTCAAAGTGACAGAGATTCAGACTGCAGTGGAGCAGCTCCAGGATGACATGCAGGAGAGGAGAGGCAGGACTACAACTGATGCCTTTGCCAGAGTGCCACGAGGTCCGAGGTCGTCTGCAGTGCCAGTTGCTGACACCAGAGCCACCACTTCTGCACCAGCTACAGCCTCAGTTCCACCAGCTCCAGCGTCTACTTCAGCCTCGACTCCGACCACGTCTACAGAAGGCTTCGTCCTTGGAGTGCTCCGGACTCCACCACCACCTGAAGATCAAGCTTGATTGTCGACTTAGCACTATGCATTTTCTAGGAACTTTTTGGTAACTTGTTGCCAAAGGGGGAGAAAATGTATAGATCATAGGCTTCGAGAGAGAGTGTTGCTTTTATTCTCTCTTGTTTTATTTGGTGGATTTTTGAACTTTGTTTGCTTTTGAGTGCTTGAGATACTATGTCATTGCTCGTGAGACATTGATGATCATGTGTTTGATCATAAGCTACACTTAATGTTTGCTTAATATTATCATCTTATCTATCTTATGTGATCATTCACTATTCTTGGTGATGAGTGCATGTATTTCATTCTTATCATTTTAAGCGCTCCACCAAGATGTATGTGACATGGAAGAGTAACCCATGACTCTAACTCTTTGTGCATTTGCAGTCCAAAGCAAATTTTAAATATGCACAAATTTAGGGGGAGCTCTTACTTGTCACATACTTCTCAAAGCGACGATATATTTCATGCTTATTATCATTTGTCGAAGCTTTGATCTATATGTTGTCATCAATTACCAAAAAGGGGGAGATTGAAAGTGCAACTATCCCTAGGTGGTTTTGGTAATTCATAACAACATATAGCTCATTGAGCTAATGCTATTCCAAGATGATTATTTCAGGAAATCTGAATGATTGGCATGGCATGGATGTGAAAGTGGAACCCTCAAAATGCTAAGGACAAAGGATTGGCTCAAGCTCAAAAGCTCAAGACTCTTCATTTTATATTTTAGTGATCCAAGATCACATTGAGTCTTTAGGAAAAGCCAATACTATCAAGGAGGGATGAGGTGTTGCTTAATGAGCCTCTTGCTTCATGTGCTTAGTGATATGCTCCAAAACCCTCAACTACTTTCCCATATCCACATATGACCTAAACCCTAAGCCAAACTCGGTCCTACCGATTCTTTCTATCCGGCGCCACCGAGTTTCACTTGTCATAAGCCACTGCCAAACCCTAGCAATTCGGTTCTACCGATAGGGATCTTGGTCTCACCGAGATGGGATTGCAAACTCTCTGTTTCCCTTTCATAACTTTTCGGTCTCACCGAAAGAGCGAATCGGTCCCACCAAGATTGCAATGTAAATTCAGTGTTTCCTTTTTGTAACTTTTTGGTCTCACCGAAAGAGCAAATCGGTCCCACCGAGTTTGCCTGACCAACTCTCTGCTTAGCTAATTACCAAAATCGGTCTCACCGAGTTTGTGTAATCGGTCTCACCGAGATTACGTTATGCCCAAACCCTAACCATATCGGTCGTACCGAGTTGCATGTCAGTCCCACCGAAAATCTCTAACGGTCACTAGGTTTACCTTTTCGGTCCGACCGAGTTTGTTGATTCGGTCCCACCGAGATTGGAAAACTATGTGTAACGGTTGGATTTTGTGTGGAGGCTATATATATCCCTCCACCTCCTCTTCATTCGTGGAGAGGAGAGAGCCATCAGAACACATACACAATTCCAACTCATATGTTCTGAGAGAGAACCACCTACTCATGTGTTGAGACCAAGATATTCCATTCCTACCATATGAATCTTGATCTCTAGCCTTCCCCAAGTTGCTTTCCACTCAAATCTTCTTTCCACAAAATCCAAATCCTATGAGAGAGAGTTGAGTGTTGGGGAGACTATCATTTGAAGCACAAGAGCAAGGAGTTCATTACCTACACACCATTTGTTACTTCTTGGAGAGTGGTGTCTCCTAGATTGGCTAGGTGTCACTTGGGAGCCTCCGACAAGATTGTGGAGTTGAACCAAGGAGTTTGTAAGGGCAAGGAGATCGCCTACTTCGTGAAGATCTACCGCTAGTGAGGCAAGTCGTGGCGATGGCCATGGTGGGATAGACAAGGTTGCTTCTTCGTGGACCCTTTGTGGGTGGTTGCTTCTTCGTGGACCCTTCGTGGGTGGAGCCCTGTGTGGACTCGCGCAACCATTACCCTTGGGTGGAGCCCTGTGGACTCGCGCAACCGTTACCCTTCGTGGGTTGAAGTCTCCATCAACGTGGATGTAGGATAGCACCACCTATCCGAACCACGAAAACATCCGTGTCTCCAATTGCGTTTGAATTCTCCAAACCCTTCCCTTTACATTCTTGCAAGTTGCATGCTTTACTTTCCGCTGCCAATATACTCTTTGCATGCTTGCTTGAATTGTGTGATGATTGCTTGACTTGTCCTACAATAGCTAAAATCTGCCAAGAACTAAAATTGGGAAAAGGTTAAGTTTTTATTTGGTCAAGTAGTCTAATCACCCCCCCTCTAGACATACTTTCGATCCTACAAGTGGTATCAGAGCTTTGGTCTCCATTTGCTTTGATCTCCATAGCTTTTGGTGGTCATAGATAGCCTTGGTTTCACAACCTAGGAGAGTATGGCGTCTAGCGAGGGAAATTATCACCGTAGAGGTCCTTACTTTGATGGTACTAATTTTGCTAGTTGGAAGCATAAAGTGAAAATGCATATTCTTGGACATAACCCCGCCGTTTGGGCTATTGTGTGTGTTGGTTTGCAAGGTGACTTCTTTGATGGGAAAGAACCAAACCGTGAAGCTACCGCGGATGAGTTGAAGATGTTGCAATACAATGCTCAAGCTTGTGATATTCTCTTCAACGGATTGTGCCCCGAAGAATTCAACAAAATCAGCTGTCTTGAGAATGCAAAGGAAATTTGGGACACTTTGATTGATATGCACGAAGGTACCGACTCCGTCAAGGAATCCAAGTTGGATGTGCTTCAAAGTCAACTTGACAAGTTCAAAATGAAGGATGGTGAAGGTGTCGCTGAAATGTACTCTAGGCTTGCTCTCATCACAAATGAGATTGCCAGTTTAGGAAGCGAAGAGATGACCGATAGATTCATCATCAAGAAGATTCTAAGAGCCTTGGATGGAAAATATGATACCGTGTGCACATTGATCCAAATGATGCCCAATTACAAAGATCTCAAGCCAACGGAGGTGATTGGAAGAATTGTTGCTCATGAGATGTCACTTAAGGATAAAGAGGAACTTCACAACAAATCAAGTGGTGCCTACAAAGCCTCATGTGAAGCCCCTACATCATCAAGTGAGAAACAAAACTTCAATGAAGAATTGAGCTTAATGGTGAAGAACTTCAACAAGTTCTACAAGAGTAGAAGCAAAGATAGAAGCTTCAAGTCAAGGTCCTACAATGACAAAAGATCTTCTAGTCGAGAGCGAAACTGCTACAGTTGTGGAAGACCCGGACACTATTCCAATGAGTGTATGGCTCCCTACAAGAGAAGAGAAGATTCTCCAAAAAGAAGAAGCAAAGAATCACCACCAAGAGAGAGAAGGAGTAGAGATGATCGTTATGAACGAAGATACTCACGGAGAAGCAAGGATTCGGAAAGGAAGGAAAAATCATCAAGGAGCTACAAAAAACGAAGACATCAAGCTCATGTTGGTGAATGGGTATCCGGCTCCGACTCCGACAGCCACTCCGAGAGAAGCTATCACTCCGACTCCGAAGATACTCAAGATGAAGGTGTTGCCGGTCTAGCACTTGTGTCAACCAACTCCTACGACATATTTGACTCACCAAATGAAGGAATTGGAAGATGCTTCATGGCTAAAGGTCCTAAGGTAACACACCCCGAGTATGTTGATTTCAATAGTGATGAAGATGACTTGTTAGGTGATGATTTGCTTGTTGACAACTCTAGTGATGAATACTATGCTGAAACGTCAATTAATCATGCTAATCAAGATAAAACGAATGACAATGATAAGGAGAAGATTAAGGCTCTAACTAAAGAACTAAACACTCTTAAGTTAGCTCATGAAACTATCTTCGAAGATCATCAAGAACTTTTAAGAGCTCATGAGAAATTATGCTTTGAAAAGCTCAATCTTGAGCAAGAGCATGAGTTCTTAAAAGCAATCAATGATGATCTCCGCAAGAAAAGTTCTTCTTACATTGCCAAGCATTTACTGTTATCCACTTACATGCCTCAAGTCAAGTCTAGTAACAAGAACAAGAAAGATTCTTCCTCTAGCAGTAACAATGATCATGCTAAATCCAATATTGTTGCTTCTAGTAGTTCTCTTGATTCCACTAATGATTGTCTTAGCCAAGTTACACTTGAGCAAGAAAATAGCTTATTGAAGGGAATTATAGAGAAAGGAGTGTACAAAAGCCTTGCCGGGAGTAAGCAATTCGAGGAAATTGTGCGCAAGTAAGGAATGCACCGGAAGAATCAAGGTGTTGGTTTTGAACGAAAGTTCAATGCCAATGGAGTTGAGTGGGAAGAAGATCAATACCCCAAGACAAAGTTTGTTCCTCAACAAGAGAAGTATGATACTTCTTTCAAGGGGACACAAGCTCAAGATGATCTTCCACCACAAGACTACAAGCAAAAAGGCAAGGACAAGCTTCAAGAGGAAATTGATGCATTTGAAGAAGCTCCTAAGACCTTAGTCAAGTGGATTCCCAAGACTACTTCAAGTTCCACTTCATCAAGTACGACTACAACTCCAAGGATTCCCATCAAGATGATGTGGATCCAAAAGAAGAAGAACTAGAGAGTTCTTGAGGGTGACTCCGCCAACATACTCCACTCTTATCATTTTGGCAAGAACAAGTGCAATCAACTTCCACATCTTGCACTAGTTCAAGGAGTCACAAACCCTCTTGTTGGTAAGACAAGGGACAAGGTAACCTAAAAGTTTTCATGGACATCATCTTGTGTGTGCATCACTCTATGTCTATGGATATCCTTGTTTGTTGCTTGTGGGACTAACCCATGTAGGTATTGAAAGTGCAATTCACTCAAATGGATAGCTCCAAGTGATCTACATCAACATTGAGCATCCACATCTTCAACATCTACATGAAGTCATCATCGACAAAACTCGAGGTTAGTTCATCCCTCTAAGGGGGGATATCACATCTAGGAGGAGCTTTACTCTAAGACTTGAGCTAAAGCAACTCTAAAGATGTGAACACAACAATGCTTTATGTAAAAGTGGTAACCCCACTTGAGCTTAAACGATGAGTATGACCTATGATCAAGTGTTCTCACTTGACTCCTAAGTCAATATACTCATATATAGATGACCTTGTCATCGCAAATTGCTTGATAGATGCTAGAATTGGTTGTGCATGCCTTGTCACATATTTCATTTGCCATCTTATTGTGTGAGCATGCTGGTTGCATATTTTACTCATTCGAGGACATCCACTTGTGGTTTTGATTGTTCGGTTTTATTTCCTTTTGCCAAGTGGATGGACAAGAATGCGTAAGAACCTCCTCTAGTTATCTATGCTTTTCTCGTCTCAAACTCTATTCATGCTACATCACAAAATTTGATCAAGTCAAATTCGAACCACTCTGTGTGAGGAGCGCTCGGAGTCCCCGATTCGTCAGACTTAAACTTCCAAAACCTCTTTATGATTCTTGGTCTGACCGATACCCCACTTTCGGTCCTACCAAGATCATTAAGTTGATCTAGGTTTTCGATCTCGGTGCAACCGATTTGAACCTTTCGGTCACACCGAGTTGCAACAACTGTATACAGTTTTGCATCTCGGTGCCACCGAGTTGTTCCACTCGGTCACACCGACAGGGTTTGGCTATATATAGTCACGGGCAAAAATTTGGAAATTTCTCCGAACCCCTTCACCCGCGCGATAGCCTGCTCTGCCAACTTGGTCTCCGGATCGTCTCCTCGCCGCCAGCCGCCTCCAGTCGCTGGTCTCCGTCGCCGTCAACGGGAATTCTACCCCACCGTTGCCGCCGTAGCGAGTCTCCGCCGAACTAGGGGTCAGCAGTCAGAGTTTGCAACATGTCTGATCGGAGTGACAGCCAGAACATGTCAGAACAGCAAGTGCAGATGAGTGAGGGCACTAGTCCCTCAAGTTCTTCAGATGATGGCAGTAGAAGTACTCCTAGCAATCTGCCTAAAGCTGCCACCAGACAGAGAAAGAAGAGAACTTCAGATTCTGAGGATGAAGACTATGTGGCAGAAGAGGAAGCAACTTCCAAGAGAGTTGAGCCAGCACAGGGCACAAAGCCAGGCTTAAAAATCAAAAGGCCAGCAGGTAGGCAGCCTATGCCAAAGGCCAGAGCTTCAACTCAGATTCCTGAAAAGCCTGCAACCATAGAGCCAGTTGCTGCTGAAGGAAAGAAAAGGAAGGAAAGGGTCAAGAAGACCGTAGCCAGAGTGCTTGGAAAGGCTTCCATCATGGAAGAAGAGGAAGAAGAAGAGGTTGCTGCACCAGCACCTAAGGCACCTAAGCTTATGGGTGATGCTATAAGATCAGGGGCTGCCACATCTAAGCCCAAAGAAGTACCCAAAGATACCTCCAAGCCCAAGTCTGCACCAAATAGAAATACGAGGAGCATACCTGCAACTGAGAAGAACAAGGCCCCAGTGCCTGAGACTGTTGCTGAAGAAGATGATGAAGAGCAAGTTCTCAGAAAACTCAAGCCCAAGATCCCAGACCACAACGATGCTCATCCTATGGCTGAGGATATGAAGCTCAGGAGAGACTCAGGGCTGAGGAAGTGCAGAGAAGCAGATACATATGCTTCAAGGAGGAGGACTGCTGTTGATTACAGGTTTCACACTAAGGAACAGCAGGACTTCTATGAGACAGTTTTGCTTGATAAGAAGCCCATTGTTTGTGACATGAGATGGGTCGACTGTACCTACATGAAGGAAAATGAGGAACACTATCCTGGTGTGATTGACAGCTTTAGTGCTTGTGGAGTTGCAGACTTTGTTGGGCAGAAGCTCACAAAGTGGAACGAGGAACTTATTATGCAATTCTACTCCACGGCACACTTCTATCCAGATGGCAGGATTGTATGGATGTCAGAGGGTACGAGGTACCAGTCTACAGTTACTGAATGGGCTCAGCTCATTAATGCCCCAGAGGAGCAAGTAGATGACTTGGACATTTATGCCAAGAAGAAGATGGATCACAACTCTATGTCCAACATGTACAAGGAGATTCCAAATGAAGCACTTGACACTTTCAAGTTTGGCTCAGTGCACTATCTTCTGTCAGGGCTGCCAACAATCAATTGGATACTGAGGCACACCTTGTTGCCCAAGTCAGGTGATCACAAGATGATCAGAGGCCATGCGATAAATTTGCTTCATATATTTGATGGGCCACAGAAGTTCAAAGTGATGAGCCTCATGGTAGAGACAATCAAGAGGACTGCAGCAGACCCGAAGAGGAGTTGTGGATATGCCCCACAGATTCAGGAGCTCATTAACTCCAAGATGGGCACAGGCATATACTTATTGGACAAGGAACACCTGCCCATCCGTCCAGATTTTGAAGATAATCAAGTTGTTATGACTGAGAATGAACCATCATCTACCCAAGCACAAGCCAAGAAGGAGAAGGCGAGGAAGGAGAAAGCTGCCAAGATGCCAACTCAAGAGGAGGCATCTGAATATTTCCTGAAAACCAAACAAGAGCAGCTTGGTTACTTGATTGCATCCACCCTGCAGATTGAGCAAGGACTAGACACCCTAACTCAGAACCAGGCAAGCTTAGAGAGGATCATGGAACAAAAGTTCTATGACTTGGATGTCAAAGTGACAGAGATTCAGACTGCAGTGGAGCAGCTCCAGGATGACATGCAGGAGAGGAGAGGCAGGACTACAACTGATGCCTTTGCCAGAGTGCCACGAGGTCCGAGGTCGTCTGCAGTGCCAGTTGCTGACACCAGAGCCACCACTTCTGCACCAGCTACAGCCTCAGTTCCACCAGCTCCAGCGTCTACTTCAGCCTCGACTCCGACCACGTCTACAGAAGGCTTCGTCCTTGGAGTGCTCCGGACTCCACCACCACCTGAAGATCAAGCTTGATTGTCGACTTAGCACTATGCATTTTCTAGGAACTTTTTGGTAACTTGTTGCCAAAGGGGGAGAAAATGTATAGATCATAGGCTTCGAGAGAGAGTGTTGCTTTTATTCTCTCTTGTTTTATTTGGTGGATTTTTGAACTTTGTTTGCTTTTGAGTGCTTGAGATACTATGTCATTGCTCGTGAGACATTGATGATCATGTGTTTGATCATAAGCTACACTTAATGTTTGCTTAAATATTATCATCTTATCTATCTTATGTGATCATTCACTATTTTGGTGATGAGTGCATGTATTTCATTCTTATCATTTTAAGCGCTCCACCAAGATGTATGTGACATGGAAGAGTAACCCATGACTCTAACTCTTTGTGCATTTGCAGTCCAAAGAAAATTTTAAATATGCACAAATTTAGGGGGAGCTCTTACTTGTCACATACTTCTCAAAGCGACGATATATTTCATGCTTATTATCATTTGTCGAAGCTTTGATCTATATGTTGTCATCAATTACCAAAAAGGGGGAGATTGAAAGTGCAACTATCCGTAGGTGGTTTTGGTAATTCATAACAACATATAGCTCATTGAGCTAATGCTATTCCAAGATGATTATTTCAGGAAAGCTCAATGATTGGCATGGCATGGATGTGAAAGTGGAACCCTCAAAATGCTAAGGAGAAAGGATTGGCTCAAGCTCAAAAGCTTAAGACTCTTCATTTTATATTTTAGTGATCCAAGATCACATTGAGTCTTTAGGAAAAGCCAATACTATCAAGGAGGGATGAGGTGTTGCTTAATGAGCCTCTTGCTTCATGTGCTTAATGATATGCTCCAAAACCCTCAACTACTTTCCCATATCCACATATGACCTAAACCCTAAGCCAAACTCGGTCCTACCGATTCTTTCTATCCGGCGCCACCGAGTTTCACTTGTCATAAGCCACTGCCAAACCCTAGCAATTCGGTTCTACCGATAGGGATCTCGGTCTCACCGAGATGGGATTGCAAACTCTCTATTTCCCTTTCGTAACTTTTCGGTCTCACCGAAAGAGCGAATCGGTCCCACCGAGATTGCAATGTAAATGCAGTGTTTCCTTTTTGTAACTTTTCGGTCTCACCGAAAGAGCAAATCGGTCCCACCGAGTTTGCCTGACCAACTCTCTGGTTAGCTAATTACCAAAATCGGTCTCACCAAGTTTGTGTAATCGGTCTCACCGAGATTACGTTATGCCCAAACCCTAACCATATCGGTCCTACCGAGTTGCATGTCAGTCCCACCGAAAATCTCTAACGGTCACTAGGTTTACCTTTTCGGTCCGACCGAGTTTGTTGATTCGGTCCCACCGAGATTGGAAAACTTTGTGTAATGGTTGGATTTTGTGTGGAGGCTATATATACCCCTCCACCTCCTCTTCATTCATGGAGAGAGCCATCAGAACACATACACAATTCCAACTCATATGTTCTGAGAGAGAACCACCTACTCATGTGTTGAGACCAAGATATTCCATTCCTACCATATGAATCTTGATCTCTAGCCTTCCCCAAGTTGCTTTCCACTCAAATCTTCTTTCCACAAAAACCAAATCCTATGAGAGAGAGTTGAGTGTTGGGGAGACTATCATTTGAAGCACAAGAGCAAGGAGTTCATTACCTACACACCATTTGTTACTTCTTGGAGAGTGGTGTCTCCTAGATTGGCTAGGTGTCACTTGGGAGCCTCCGACAAGATTGTGGAGTTGAACCAAGGAGTTTGTAAGGGCAAGGAGATCGCCTACTTCGTGAAGATCTACCGCTAGTGAGGCAAGTCCTTCGTGGGCGATGGCCATGGTGGGATAGACAAGGTTTCTTCTTCGTGGACCCTTTGTGGGTGGTTGCTTCTTCGTGGACCCTTCGTGGGTGGAGCCCTCCGTGGACTCGCGCAACCATTACCCTTCGTGGGTGGAGCCCTCCATGGACTCGCGCAACCGTTACCCTTCATGGGTTGAAGTCTCCATCAACGTGGATGTAGGATAGCACCAGCTATCCGAAGCACGGGAAAAACATCCATGTATCCAATTGCGTTTGAATTCTCCAAACCCTTCCCTTTACATTCTTGCAAGTTGCATGCTTTACTTTCCGCTGCCAATATACTCTTGCATGCTTGCTTGAATTGTGTGATGATTGCTTGACTTGTCCTACAATAGCTAAAATCTGCCAAGAACTAAAATTGGGAAAAGGTTAAGTTTTTATTTGGTCAAGTAGTCTAATCACCCCCCCCCTCTAGACATACTTTCGATCCTACATTATGCAACTCCCGTTTGCCGGAGGAACACTTTGTGTGCTACCAAACGTCACAACGTAATTGGGTGATTATAAAGAAGCTCTACAGGTGTCTCCAAAGGTACATGTTGGGTTGGCGTATTTCGAGATTAGGATGTGTCACTCCGATTGTCGGAGAGGTATCTCTGGGCCCTCTCGGTAATGCACATCACATAAGCCTTGCAAGCATTGCAACTAATGAGTTAGTTGTGAGATGATGTATTACGAAACGAGTAAAGAGGCTTGCTGGTAACGAGATTGAACTAGGTATTGAGATACCGCCGATCGAATCTCGGGCAAGTAACATACCGATGACAAAGGGAACAAAGTATGTTGTTATGCGGTCTGACCGATAAAAGATCTTCGTAGAATATGTGGGAGCCAAGATGAGCATCCAGGTTCCGCTATTGGTTATTGACCGGAGACATGTGTCGGTCATGTCTACATTGTTCTCGAACCCATAGGGTCCGCACGCTTAACGTTACGATGATAGTTTCATTATGAGTTTATATATTTTGATGTACCAAAGTTAGTTCGGAGTCCCGGATGTGATCACGGACATGACGAGGAGTCTCGAAATAGTTGAGACATAAAGATTGATATATTGGAAGCCTATGTTTGGACATCGGAAGTGTTCCGGGTGAAATCGGCATTTTACTAGAGTACCAGGAGGTTACAAGAACCCCCCGGTAACCTAATGGGGCTTAATGGGCCTAGTGGAGGAAGAGGAGAGGAGGCCTAGGGGCTGCCACGCGCCCCTCCCCCCCTCCCCCAAGTCCTTATTGGACAAGGAGGGGGGTGGCGCCCCCCCTTTCCTTTCTTCCCTCTCTTCCTTCTTCCCCAAGTCCTAATCCAACTAGGGAAAGGGGGGAGTCCTACTCCCGGTAGGAGTAGGACTCCTCCTACGCGCCGCCTCCTAGGGCCGGCCGCACCCCCCTTGGCTCCTTTATATACAGGGGTAGGGGGCACCCCTAGACACGCAAGTTGATCTCTAAGATCGTTCTCTTAGCCGTGTGCGGTGCCCCCTTCCACAATAGTCCTCGATAATATTGTAGTGGTGCTTAGGCGAAGCCCTGTGACAGTAGAACATCAAGATCGTCACCATGCCGTCGTGCTGACGGAACTCTTCCCCGACACATTGCTGGATCGGAGTCCGGGGATCGTCATCGAGCTGAATGTGTGCTAGAACTCGTAGATGTCGTAGTTTCGGTGTTTGATCGGTCGGGCCGTGAAGACGTACGACTACATCAACCGCGTTGTCATAACGCTTCCGTTGTCGGTCTACGAGGGTACGTAGATCACACTCTCCCCTCTCGTTGCTATGCATCACCATGATCTTGCATGTGCGTAGGAAAATTTTGAAATTACTACGTTCCCCAACACTTTTCGGTCCCTCGATTAACCGTTGGAGTATCAAACGAAGTCCAAATGGCACGAAACTTGAGAGGCGGTCTACCGGTGGTAAACCAAGGCCGCATGACAAGTCTCGGTTCAATCCGAAAACGTTTAACTCCCACACACGAAAAGAGGTAGAAAGGGACACCGGAGGACATAGGAGCGTCGGAATGCAAAACGGACAACAGGGAAAATGCTCGAATGCATGAGACGAACACGTATGCAAATGCAATGCACATGATGACATGATATGAGATGCATGACAAAGACAAAACACACGGAGACAAAAACCCGACAACGATGAAATAAAATGACTTAGTGCCGGAAACGGCAAGAGTTGGAGTACAAATAAGGTAGGTTACATCCGGGGTGTTACAAAAGGGCACTTAAATAATCATATATGGAGTTCGAATTTGAATCATGTATCCAAACCAACTTCACTTAAATCATAGCTAGATGCATTAGCTCAAATCACAGCATATTGCCATGTCATGATCATGCATCATATTGTGGCATTGCATTGATTGTGTTCTTTCTCAGTTGCCGGTATTTGTCCCCTCTCGGAAGATGTGTATCGACGACGAGAACGATGACACCGATCAAGTATGTTCCTCTTCAGAAGTTTCAGGCAAGCAAAACCCCCTTGTTCATTCCGATACAATCCCACTCTCTCGCTCCTGCTCTCTTTTACTGCATTAGGACAACAACGATTCAACTGTTACATGTTGCGGTAGTTGAACCCCTTTCCTCTACATGACCTGTCATTGCCACAGTAAATAGATGAAACCCACTAGCATGAGTAGGATTTGTTTGAGCCCTGATGTGCCTACTCATTCATGCTTGTTGTCATGCCTGCTACTGCTTAGAGTTGAGTCAGGTTTGATTCATCGGGAATGAATTCGAACGTGGTGAACATGTCCTACCATTGAGAGCTAAGTGTGTGGACACGACTTGGTAAAGGTAGCAGTGAGAGGCCATGTAGCATGTAACTGAGTTCTCAGGAACTGAGTTCTGTGTTTGTGATCCATGAACAGTTACTACCACACATTGGGTTCCGGTAGCTCGGCCCCTCTCGGCTTATTAATCAACTCAATCTCTGTCCAGGAGTTGCAACTAGTTTCTGGTGTTTGTAGGTAGTGTTAGTAGTCTACCAAGTGGCACCCGGTACAGGTGGGCTTGGGACAAACTAGGCACAGTGGCACGGTGTACCAAGTTGCACCCGGATGGTGGGCTTGGGAACCCTGCACACATCGTTTGGGGCCGTGAGCGACACCCCGGCCGGATCTCCTTGCGGATGGAACCCGAATAGGTGATAAACCTAGACGAGAGACTTGTGTGGTTAGTCAGGTCGTGGCCGACTCCCTCGCTAGGCTTCCGCTTGAAGGTTGCCGAGGTACACGACGTGTACATGGTGGTAAGTGACGTGAGCATGTGTGAAGAAGTACACCCCTGCATGGTTATCATTATCTATTCGAATAGCCGGATTCCACGGATATGGAAACTTGGACCCCTTGCGTCGTTCATAGACAAGTGAAAGTGGATACTCTAAAACTCGCAAGATAAGTGTGAGTGTTATGGATGGCTTCTCGTAGGGAGACGGGAGCGGATCCATAGTGGTGTATTGGTATGGTGAATATGTGGACTCATGTGCGCCACCTCAAAGAGTTATTTGCAGTAGTAGTTCAGGTTAGCCACTAAGTCAAAGTTGGCTTGCTGCAGTTAAACTCCACCACCCACTTTGTCGCTACCAATGCATATGTAGTTAGTTCTGATGTAAGTCTTGTTGGGTACATTTGTACTCACATTTGCTTAATTTATGTTTTGCAGAGAGACTTCAGTCTCGCTAGTAGTTCCACGTGGACTTTGATGTTTAGCTTGATACCTTAGCTACGATCTTGTGCCCTCGGCAGGATCTGGTAGATAGTCAGGATTCTCGGCCTTTTTCATTTGTAGAAGTCTGTACTCAGACATGTTAAGCTTTCGCATGTGCTTTGACTTGTATGCTCTGAATGTTGGGTCATGAGACCCATGTTTGTATTATCTGGCTCTTCGGAGCCTAATGAATAAATACTTGAGTCATAGAGTTATGTTGTGATGCCATGTTGTATTTACACATATCGAGCATATTGTGTGTATGATTGAAATGCTTGGTATGTGTGGGATCCGACAACCTAGTTGTTCATCCTTGGTAGCCTCTCTTATGGGGAAATATAGTCTTGTGCTTCCATGAGCCATAGTAGTCCACTACAGCCCGGTTCACTGGAGTCCTGCTAGCCCAGCACTACTGCTCCGGAACACTTAGACTGGCCGGCATGTGATTCACTTCGTTCATGTGTCTGTCCCTTCGAGGAAATGTCACGCGGTGACATCCGGAGTCTTTCTAGCCTGCTACAGCCCGGGTTCCCGGAGTCCTGTTAGCCTAGTTGCTACAGCCCGGATTCACACGCTGCTGAACGACATGCTCGATGTTGATTCATGTATGCCTATCCCCGTAGGTTAGTGCCACTTTAGGTTAACGACTAGTCATGTCGGCCCGGGTTCTCTGTCATATGGATGCTAGCGACACTATCATATACGTGAGCCAAAAGGCACAAATGGTCCCGGGCCATGGTAAGGCGACACCCATGGGGATACCGTGCGTGAGGCCGCAAAGTGATATGAGGTGTTACAGGCTAGATCGGTGTGACTTAGAATTGGGGTCCTGACAGTTCGTAGATCTTCCTCGTAGTGTGTCCGATGCCACGGAATTTTACCGGGCCGATGAAGGAAGCTCGACAGAGAAGTTGTTCTGGTCTCAGTATAGTGGGACCGAACATCCAATGCCATTGAGCGACCAGTTGAAGCAATTCGTCGAGCTCCACAAGGCGGCCGAACAGGCCATGAAGGGCCTCATAGTCCGGGTGTGGCCCGGCGAGCCCCTGCCTGGTAGCTACTTTGGCTTGGTGAGGTGGCTTGGGAATGCCGGCCCATGGCTTGAAGTCATAAAGCGGTCTGTCTGCATTGAGGGTGCGCGCAGGGCTTTTGCCCAAGAGAAAGTGCACTGGGCGAAGATGGACGCCAAGAAGCTGATGAAGGAGGGGCCACCGGAGGGCAAGGAGCATCGCCGCCCTAAAAATTATTATGACAGCGTCCTGAAGGGTGCCCGCCTTGTGGCGGAGGAATGTTCTACGGATGTAATATTTGAATGAGTGTACTCATGTGATCCTGTAATATGAAAACGAGTTCGTCTGCGCTATATAACGCTTGTTGATTTAAAATATTACCTTCTGTGCGACCGTTTATAAAATCTGAGAGTTGGTCAGTCATTGGCTTCTGCCCCCATGTAGCTAGTACTGAGGTGTTCGGGGTAAATCTGATCAATCTTTATCCCAGTTTTGGGTCCTTCAAAGGAGGTGTTCAGCGCAATGAACCAGGCAATCGGACTATAAGGCTTTATCGCTCTCACTTAGCCATAGAAGTCTACAATTTTAAATTTTGGCGAAGCCCCTAGTATTCGGAAGGCCAAACTTGGGGCGCTATGAACGCCTAAATCGGACAAGGCCGACTCCTCACCTGAAGCGGAAAAAATATTTAGGGATTTGGGACCTCTCGAACAGCGACCAGCTCTCGCCGCATCATGACAGTCAGTTTTAGGCTTTCTCTACTGAGGTGCTTGTCCGGAAGAACCGGGACACAATCGCAGTAGTTCTCCCAGTGCTACCTTAGCCGATATAGGGGAACGTAAGGCACCAAAACATGGGAGCCGGGCAAACCCAACTATTGACCCAAGACATGACTCGGAGCTGATTCATATAATGCTATAAGTTCGGGGTGCTGCACTGTCGAAAGTGTTCAGACTTTTTTTGTCGTGTTATGGGGTACACTGAAGCCCCTAGCGTACTGAACGTACCAGAATGTACGGGAGAAACTTGTCGTGAATAGACAAACAAGGAAAAGAGAAAAATAAAGGTGAAGAAATGTAATAATAAGCTGACGTTGTGCATTGTTATTTATAGGATACGTCATAGCATATGTGTATAAGTAGTACAATAAGCAAAAATATGACTATCTGACATGTCCGATCCAAGGGCGAGCTGCGTGCGGGTATGTAAAACAGGTATAATGATCGGTATGAGAAACCACCTGGGTATTCCC
The DNA here is from genome assembly GCF_003073215.2 of Triticum urartu. Lineage (NCBI taxonomy): Eukaryota > Viridiplantae > Streptophyta > Magnoliopsida > Poales > Poaceae > Triticum > Triticum urartu. The sequence goes on along the minus strand of NC_053025.1, from coordinate 330,641,846 downwards.
TTGTACGTCAAAGGTTATTGCTCCCTTGGTGCTTCCCTCCTGGAATGGGTTCGATGATCTAGCTATCAGATAGGGCCTTTAGAGAATAGGGTCCTGAAAGGAAGAAAATGATAAAGATATACTGGTCCTGAGGCGGTTGAACCGCATTGTGGGATGTGCCATAGCCGTGCCTCCGCCTATACCCATGGTATCTTTAGTGCGTAGTTATGTACGCGCGGCATAAATTTCCTCGCTTGACTGGGACTAGGACGGAGGCCGAATTGTTAGGCAAGCTCTGAACGCGCCTGGCGATTCTATTGCAGGTTATTCCGGACTCGCTTGAATGTGTCTGCGGACCTTGACACCGAATTGGCGGTTTGCCTCAAAAGGCTGCTTTGCATTTCTGCTGCAAGGGCCGCAATGTGCTCCTCCGTGCGGAGCGAGCGTTATGTGTTTCCGTTAACTGTTATAACCCCACAAGGTCCTAGCATTTTGAGCTTGAGGTATGCATAATGCGGTACCGCATTGAATCTAGCGAATGTGATTCCTCCGAATAGTGCGTGATAGCCACTGCGGAAGGGGATGATATCGAAGATTAACTCTTTGCTTCGGAAGTTATCCGGAGATCCGAAGACCACTTCCAGTGTGATTGAGCCCGTGCAACAGGCCTCTACACCTGGTACAACACCCTTGAAGGTGGTTTTTGTGGGTTTGATCCTCAAGGGGTCGATACCCATTTTGCGCACCATATCCTGATAAAGCAGGTTCAAGCTGCTGCCACCGTCCATAAGGACTCGAGTGAGGTGGAATCCGTCAATGATAGGATCGAGGACCAATGCGGCAGAACCGCCATGATGGATACTAGTGGGGTGGTCCCTGCGATCAAAAGTGATCGGGTAAGAAGACCATGGGTTGAACTTTGGGGCGACTGGCTCCATCACATAGACGTCCCTGAGTGCACGCTTCCATTCCCGCTTGGGGATATGGGTTGCGTATATCATGTTCACCGTTTTCACTTGGGGAGGAAATTTCTTCTGTCCTCCTGTGTTTGGCAGCCGGGGCTCCTCCTCGTCGTCGCTATGCAGCCCCTTTTCCTTGCTTTCGGCATTCAACTTGCTGGTCTGTTTGAACACCCAGCATTATCTGTTGGTGTGGTTGGCTGGCTTATCGGGGGTGCCGTGAATTTGACACAAGCGGTCGAGTATGCAGTCCAAACTAGACGGGCCCGGATTGTTTCTTTTGAACGGCTTTTTCCGCTGACCGGATTTAGAGCCACTGAATCCGGCATTGAATGAAGTGTCTTCGATGTTATTGCCGTTGATGCGGCGCTTGTATCTGTTGCGACGTGGCTTGCCGTTGCTGTCTCTGGCCTCCGATGTGCCAGGGTTGCTTGCTGTGTTGTTGCTATGGGCCAACCAGCTATCCTCGCCCGCGCAAAAGCGGGTCATGTGTGTTGTGAGGGCTACCATGGACTTTAGCTTCTCTTGGCCGAGATGTCTGGCGAGCCACTCTTCACGGATGTTATGTTTAAAGGCCGCTAGGGCTTCGGCATCCGGACAGTCCACAATTTGGTTCTTTTTGGTTAGGAACCAAGTCCAAAATTTCCTGGTTGGCTCTCCGGGCTATTGTGTTATGTGACTTAAACCATCAGCATCCGGTGGTCGCACATAAGTGCCCTGGAAGTTGTCCAGGAATGCGTCTGCTAGGTTCTCCCAACTTTCGATGGAGTTTGTTGGCAAGCTATTTAGCCAATGCCGAGAAGGTCCTTTGAGTTTTAACGGGAGGTACTTGATGGCATGTAGATCATCCCCGCGGGCCATGTGAATGTGGAGGAAAAAATCCTCTATCCATACCATGGGGTCAGTAGTACCATCGTATGATTCAATATTCACGGGTTTAAACCCTTCTGGGAATTCATGATCCATTACTTCATCAGTGAAGCATAGGGGGTGTGCGGCGCCTCTGTGCCGGGCTATGTCACGACGCAGTTCATACGAGTCTTGCCTGCTGTGTTCGGCCCGGCCGGATTTGCTTTTGGTATATCCGGCATGACGGTCGTCGTCATGTGTTGGGGCGCGTCCTCGTGATCCGAAGATCGATCTTATGTGTCCTGCTTTGTTTTCCAATACGTCTCGCAGGTCCTGCGTGTTACCCCAGGCTTTGCTGTTCTTGTTTGACTGGCGACGGGGTGCGGGCTGGACTTCGGGCTTATATGCCACTTTGTCTCGGCCACGAGGTGGCCGGTCTGCCGCATCATACGCTGGAAGTGCAGGCTTTAATGCTTCCTCATCAAGGTGGGGGAGCAACCTGCGCTTTGGGAAACTTTTGATTGGGCGCTCGAGTTCGTGTTCCTTGGCTGCCAGGACCTCAGTCCATCTATCCGCTAGCAGATCTTGCTCAGCTTGAAGCTGTTGTTGCTTTTTCTTCAGGCTTTTTGCTGTGGCAATAAGCCGGCGCTTAAAGTGCTCCTGTTCTACGGGATCCTCAGGCACAATAAATTCTTCGTCGCCGAGGCTCACCTCGTCTTCGGAGAGAGGCATGTAATTTTCATCCTCTGATTCTCTGTCTGCTGCCTGTTCCTTGGGGCTGGCTTGCCCATCCTCCTGCTCAAAGCCTGGTTGGAGGGGATTGTCTTCGTCTTCGGCACTATTTGCAGCGTTATTGTCTCTTGTGCCGGTATCGCTGTTTTTGCTATGGCGGGGCTTAGAGCGGCGCCGATGACGCCGGTTCATGGATTGCTTCTCAGGGGGATTATCCTCCGTTACCTTGTTGCCATCGCTTTCTTTGGGGGTGTCCACCATGTATATATCATATGATGAGGTGACATTCCAGCGCCCTGTGGGCGGTGGTTCCTGTTCGTCTCCCACATCGTCGTCCATACCGTCGATGTCTTCGGAGTCGAAGTCGAGCATGTCGGTTAGGTCGTCGACAGTGGTTATTAAGTGGGTGGTGGGTGGGGAATGAATTTCTTCGCCGTCCGCTTCCCACTCGAGCCAGACATAGTTCGGCCAAGGGTCTCCTGACAAGGAGAGAGATCGTAATGAGTTTAGCACATCTCCTAGGGGCGAGTGCTGAAAGATATCCGTAGAGGTGAACTCCATGATCGGTTCCCAATCAGATTGGATGGGCACGGACGTGAGTGGTTCGGAGATGTGGCCGGGGATGAATCCGAGTGTCCGGCAACACAGGTCTCATAGGAGGTGAAGTCAGTATTCGGCTCTATCGCCGCTGAGTGTGCGGCCTTCGTGGCGGGGTGCATCCACCCGTCCTCGGACGGTGTGATCTATTCCGGATTGAGGGCCAGAGTAGTTACAGGTGTGATCTCCCGCACACTATCCGATGGCAGAGTTAAATCATGCTCATCGTGACTGTGCGGCGTACCTGACATGGGTTCGAATCCGTCGAAGATCAAGTCTCCGCGGATATTGGTGGTATAGTTCAAGCTTCCGAACCTGACGTGATGGCCAGGGGCGTAGCTCTCAATCTGCTCCAGATGGCCAAGCGAGTTGGCCCGCAGTACAAAGCCGCCGAATACGAAGATCTGTTCGGGGAGGACAACCTCACCCTGGATCGCATCGTTGCCGATGATCGAAGGAGCCATCAAGCCTTGATTGTGACGGCACAGTGGAACTCTCAATGAAAGCACCAATGTCATGTCAAAACTGGCAGATCTCGGGTAGGGGGTCCCGAACTGTGCATCTAAGGCAGATGGTCACAGGAGGCGGGGGACACAATGTTTACCCAGGTTCGGGCCCTCTCGATGGAGGTAATACCCTACTTCCTGCTTGATTGATCTTGATGATATGAGTATTACAAGAGTTGATCTACCACGAGATCGGAGAGGCTAAACCCTATAAGCTAGCCTATGGTATGATTGTTGTTGTCCTACGGACTAAACCCTCCAGTTTATATAGACACCGGAGGGAGCTAGGGTTACACAAAGTTGGTTACAAGGGAGGAGATCTACATATCCGAATCGCCAAGCTTGCCATCCACGCAAAGGAGAATCCAATCCTTACACGGGACGAAGTCTTCAATCTTGTATCTTCATAGTCCAACAGTCCGGCCAAAGTATATAGTCCGGCTGTCCGAGGACCCCCTAATCCAGGACTCCCTCAGCATCCACCGCCAACCCCTCGCCTCGTAGTTGCTTCCAGAAGAACCGCCGTGATGCCCCCTTTGTCGGTGTTCTGGGAACGGGGGTCCCCAGACTTGCCTGCCTGCGGCTTGCGGCGTGGCTCAAAGGGGGGCCCAGCACGGCCCATCTTCACCAACACAAACCCAAGACCCTCGCGAGGGGCCAAGCCTCGCGGGGCGTACGACACAAAGCCTCCTCAGGCACGGCCTCGGCAGGCCGGCTCACGAGGAGGCGGAGAGATCAAGGCGGGGTACCTCATGAGGTGCCCATGACGCAAGCCATGACAACTCAGGGCGCCAGGCGGGTGCTAGCCCGCGTAGCATCCTCCTTTCCTCTTTGGTGCAAAGGGGGCAAGCGCAGCCGCGGAGTACCGAGGCATCAGGCAAACGTTGCCATTTCGGTGCAACGAGACCAAGACCAGGAGGACGACGAGACGGAGGTCACCGTGGAGCCCAAGACGGTGTCATCACCAGAGCTTTGCGCAGGCGAAGACTACTTTTGTCAGGATAGCTGATACTTGTTGTCTCCCTTCAAATTAGCCCGCCATTGTTGGCTCCCTTCCCGTTCAATATTTGGGGAGAGGACCAGGGCCTCTATAAATAGGACCAGCCACCCACATGGCTGGGGAGGACGAAAAAGAGAGAGGAAGGAAGAGGCTCGTTAGAAGGGTCGGCCAAAGGAGAGAGAGAGAGAGAGAGAAAGGTGGCTGAACACCTCCCAGCAGTTCGTCGCCTCAGCCAAGAACAGACCCTCGCGAGGTTGTTCTTCCTTGTATTGTTCATCATCAGCCCAAGAGGCAATCCACACACCACACACTGGAGTAGGGTATTACACCACAACGATGGCCCGAACCAGTATAAACCATGTGTCTCTTGTGTTGTTCTTTCCTTAGTTTAGATATTAGCATGGCGGAGGGGTGCGGGTAGGTAGGAGGCGAAATCTCCGTGCGCACCCCAGTATTCGAACCTCAAGGGTCTGCCGGAACCCGAAATCAGACATTTGGCGCGCCAGGTAGGGGTGCGCCGGAATTCGTCTTCCACCGCCCCGTTCTCCTCCGACCGTCACGCCCATGTCTGACGCTCGTCGGGCCTGCGCCGAGCGCCGGGCCGCGCTCGCTTCCCGCGTCGCCCAGACGGCCCCTGTCGGCGGGCATCCACGCCGTTCCCCGTCACCTGCCGTCAACGCCGCCACCGGCCCGACGGGGGACGAGCGGCAAGCATCGTCCCAGCATCCGTCCGTGCGGCAAGACGGCCGCACCGCAACTCCCTCGCTGGCCCCAGCTGGATCTTCGTCCCGCGCGCTCCGCGCCCCCATGGAGGTTCGGGCTGCACTCATCGCGGCAAACGAGCTCCTGCGGTACCGTCCCGTCGACGACGTCTACGAAGAATGGCTCGACCACATCGCCGAGCTCGTCCGTGCTGCAGGGGGCTCTTCCGCGCCGCCCATTCCGCTGCACCGCACCCCACCCCGCGCGGGCGAAGAGGCTCCATTGGCGCCCCGGCCGCCTCCTCCTCAAGAAGACGCCATGGCTCCAAGGCGCATGGCCCCTGGGCGGAACCCGCTCCGTCAGGTGCCACCGCAGCAAGAACAGCGCTGCCAAGAAGTCCCTCGCCCGCCAGAAGCTGCCCGGGCGCTCCCTGCTCCAGCACGTCGCGACCATCCCCCTGCTCCAGCGCGTGGGGGCATGCAAGACCAGGCTCTCCGTCACCTAAGGCCTCCCGTGGCCACAACAGGCTGCCGCGCCTAAACCACCGAACTACGCAGCATCGCATGGCCCGACAAGGTCAAACCAGACCTGCCTCCTCGCTATGACGGCACGGCCGACCCTCCGGAGTTCCTCCAGCTCTACGAGCTGGGCATCGAAGCTGCCAACGGAGACGAGAAGGTCATGGAGAACTGGTTTCCCATGGCGTTCAAGGACGGGGCCCGCACGTGGCTCCTGAACCTGGCTCCAGGCACAATCTCCTCCTGGGAAGAGATGCGCACCCGCTTCATCGCCAACTTCCAAGGTACTCGCGACCGGCCACCCGCCGTGAGCGACATGCGCCGCATCAAGAAACAACTCGGGGAGACCCTGCAGAAGTACATCCAGCGCTTCAACAACGCACGCCTCAAGATCCCCAAGGTGACTGAGGAGGCCATCATCTCAGCTTTCTCCGACGGAGTGCGCGACGTCAAGATGAAGGAGGAGCTGGCGATGCATGAAGACCTGTGCACTTCCTTGGAGCTGTTCAACTTGGCAAACAAGTGCGCCAGGGCTGAGGAGGGGCGTCTCTCCCTCCTCGAGCTGCCTGCCGCAGAACCAAAAGAGAAGAAGCTCAAGGCCAAGGATGTGAAGCATAAGGGGGCTGCAGTGCTCGCGGCAGAACCAGACACCAAGCGGGGCAGAGATCAGCCCGAACCTCCCAAGGGCAGCCGGTACTGCGTGTACCACGACCTCCACACCCACAACACCAACAAATGCCAAGAACTCCGAGCTGTGCGTGAAGGAAGGATCGGCCATCGCTCCGACCACGGTGACCGGGGCTACGGTCGAGGAGGAGGAAGAAACACAGAACGCTGGGAAGACCATGGGCCGCGCCAAGGGTGGCGCGACCAACCTCGCGAGGATCGCTGGAAAGACCCGCCTCGCGAGAGAGGATGGAGGGATCAGCCTCGCGAGGGAGACTGGAGGGATCAGCCTCGCGAGGATCGCCCGCTAGGCAACGCAGGCCTCCCACCGCTGCTGCCGCAGCCAAGGAGAAACGAGGACCGCCATCAGGACGAGGAGGCTGGGGGCTTTCAGGAGTCGCGCGCGATCGCCTGCATCTTGGGCGGAGCACAAGCCCCAGCCTCTCAGTGCATCTTCAAGCAGTTCGCCCGTGAAGTGAATGCAGCACTCCCCAGACTCGAAGCCACACGCCCTCTCAGGTGGTCGGCGTGCGCCATCACGTTCATCTCGGCAGATTAGCTCAAGTGTGCGGCAACAGCCGGAGTCCTCCCGATGCTTTGTACCCCAATCATCAGCAACGTGGTGGTCACCAAGACCCTCATCAATAGCGGGGCAGGGCTCAACGTCCTGTCCGTGGAGACGTTCAACAACCTCCAAGTGCCCTACAGCCAGCTTCAGCCAACCAAGCCCTTCTCCGGCATCACTGACGGCTCCACGGTCCCGATTGGGCAGGTCCGCCTCCCTGTCACCTTCGGGGGCACGCGACAACTACCGCACCGAGCTCATCGACTTCGACGTCGCTCACATTCGCCTGCCGTACAACGCCATCCTTGGGTACCCAGCGCTGGCCAAGTTCATGGCCGTAACTCACCACGGCTACAACGTCCTCAAGATGCCAGGAAGTGGCGGAGTCATCACGGTGCCCTGTGAAGAGAAGGACGCGGTGTGTTCCCTGGAACGAGCCTTTCAGGCCGCATCACTGGAAGACCCGGATCGCGGAAGCAGGAGGCTTCCCGGAGACCACCCCCAAGAAGAAGAAGACATCGTCCGGCCGACCCTCAGGAGGCAGGCCCCTCTGGGCCCGCGCCTGCCCAGGGAGCCTCCCTCCATCGCATAGGAAAGCGCGCCCGGCGCCCTCCTCAGGCAGGGCTCGGGGGCTCTCCCCTGGAGGGCCACCGACCTAGCTAGGGTCACGAGGGAGGCGCTTGGGCACCACATGGAGGCGTGTTTTGAAGCACGTTTCCCTCAAGAAGGAGCAAGGCAAGGAGATCCAGACCCACAGGAGTTCGTCAGCAAGGCCATTCAGGAGCTACAGGAGTCAAGAGTCATGAGAGGCGCCCGCCGCCTACCAGCAGTGGCCCCCCATCCAGGCGAGGATGGTGGGCTGCGCGTCTGCATCGACATACCAGGGCTCAACCGAGTCGCCTCTCTGGAGCGCCTCTGGCCCTCGCGAGTGGGGCGCTGCGGAGGTCCACCCCACAGCTACGTTCGCATGCCTTACGGCTTGCCGAACGCGCTGACGCGTACCAGCGCCTCATGAGGGGCATCATGGAGGCACGAGAGGCCAGGCGTTCCGCAGCCCTGGCAGAGATGGAGATGGCCCGCGAGGAGCCTGCCAGCGCCTCGGAGCCTCCCGAGGCCCCTGGGCCTGGGGGCTCGTGAGGATCGGCTCCCGCAGCCCCCCGAGCCTGCTACACTCAACACCCCTTCGTCCTCAACATCATCAGGTGACATCTTTCGAGTTTTACTTCCAGCTGGGAGCGCCCCCAGGGCTGCATTATTCCCAGGCCGCGTGGGTCCGTCCCTGCGGCGTGTATCCCTTTATTCCTGTTTGTTAGCTTACCTTGTTGGGGGCGCCCCTCAGGCTGCATGATCCCCAAGCCGCTCGGGCCAGGCCCAGTGGCATGTATCCCATTTGCGTTTATTTCCGATTTGCGTTAGACCCACCATGCTTGATTATTTGACGCCGGTCCATGGCACCTCTTCTCCTCCATGGCCACTTGCACGTTAAAGGGGGGCACCTGAGCATCGCGACTCAGGGCTCTTACTGGCTCTCCAGCCCTCACCCTCTGGCCTTGTCCATGGCATCGCGACCTGGCATACGCGACGGCTGAGACCAGCTCGAGGGCCGGGACCCGAGGACGTAGAGTGCCTACAAATTTGCAGGGACACATCACAAGATAAGGCCCAGTGCCAGGCGCAACCCGCCTAGAGGTAGGGCCCCGTGAGTCCCGCGCTGGCTCACGGGTGCCCAGATACACCTCGCCAAGCCCTACTGTGCCAGCCACGTGTCAGGGCGGGGCTGTACACGCCCCGGGGGCTCCTCCTAGAGGGGGCCCCCCTCCCAACGTACCAGTGGAAGCACCATGCTCCGCGCTGGCTGACGACACTGCCGAGGAGCGGCTATGCCCGTACACATACGGTAGCACTATGCTCCGCGCTGGTGATAAACAACTGAGGGTGGCCCCCGGGCCGCATCAACCTCAGGGAGCCCAGAGCTCAGTGTCTAGCCTCATCGTAACGCCTCCCCTCGGGAGTGCCGCGCGAGGGGGCTGGGCACGGGGGCTGCGCCTGGGTCACACCCAGACGCACGCCGCCCGGCCAGGTCCCCCCGGGCCTGGTTCGTCGCGCGTCTCTCCCCGAGCGGAGCCAAGGTACGAAGGCCGTTTGAGCGTCAAGGGGGACTCCTGAGCATCGCGACTCAGGAGCCTAACTGGTCACGTAGCCCCTCACTCCGTGGCCCCGTCCTGGTTTCCGGTCGGGACCATCGCTGGGTGAGGCACGCGCGCGGCCGGGCTCTGCAGACGTAGAACGGTGGATCCACCCGCATCACACCTCCCTACTTGCTGTTCGTGCGCCAAGGGGGACTCCTGAGCATCGCGACTCAGGAGCCTAACTTGTCACGTAGCCCCTCACTCCTTGGTCCCGTCCTGGTTTCCGGTCGGGACTATTGCTGGGTGAGGTACGCGCGGGGCCGGGCTCTGCCGGCGTAGAACGTAAGCAAGTAGGAAGGAAAAGCGCTAATCTCAAGGAATTCAAAAGCAAATATTACAGTCCACACTGTTATTTCAATGCCAAACGCAAGTTTAAATGCCTCCCCGAGGCATGATACGTGTGCAGGAATTAAAAGCAGGGACAGGAGCCACACGGAGTCACTTCGGCGGGGGAGCAGCGCGGAGCGGGTTCGCCTCACGGAGCAGCAGGGTCGGCAGCGCCTTGCTCCGGCTTGGTGCTGAAGGCCCGGAACTTCCCCAGCAGAGCCTCCGCGCGACCCTTCACGGCCTCGGCAGCGGCAGCGGCACGCTCACCTCACTGGCTCCAGCAGGCTGTCGAGGTCGACACCGGGATCGCGAAGGTAGATGTGGGTGAGGACCCGCGTCAGCGCTGCAGAAGACAGGACACGCGCCTCGGCCTCGGCCGTGGGGCCAAGGCCAAGGGCGATATCTTCAAGAGCGTGAACCAGGAAGGGAAGCAGCTTGGCGGGGCCGTCCTTGGTGCCAGCCAGCGGGCTCTCGAGGCCGCTGTCATAAAGCGTCCTCAGCGAGGAGCGAGCCTTCGCCTCCAACTCCGTGAAGGCCGTGCGGTCCTCGGCAAGAACCAGGGCCTTGCCATCCAGCTCGGCCTTCCTCGCCCCCAACTCCTGCTCCAGCGCGCCTAGGTGGTCGCGGCGCTTCCTGAGCTTGGCCTCCTGGCCCTCGACGGCTGCCTCGCGAGCCTTCACGCCTTCTTCCTGCTCTTGGTGAAGGCGGACCTCTTCCGCGAGCCGATCCCGCAGGCCTTGCAGCTCGTCCTCCAGCGCCTTGTAGCGACCGCGGACGTCGACCACCTCCCCCAAGGCTGCATCACGGGCAGCCTTCGCCTCCAGGACGGCCTGCTTCCCCTCGTCGCATGCCGTCGAGGCCTGGACCAGCGTCGCCCGAATCGAGGCGTCGGAGCAAACCCATCCAGAAGCAAGCTCCAAACGCCCGGCAACCAAGCGGGGGTCGGAGCCAAGAAGATCCTACCGCAGTCGGTCCAGCTCAGCAATAGCACGATCCAGAACGGCAGAAGGAGTCGGAGAGACAGCGGTCGGTGGAGTAGGAGGAGAAGGCGGCGGCGCAGCCGCAACATCCTGAGGCGGAGTAGTGGCGGCGGCGGGCAAGAGCACCTCGGGAGCCACTTGGGCCGTGGGGGCCGAGCTCGCCCCAGCCGGCTCAGCCAGACCTCGCGAGGACGACCGGGCAGGAGAAGCCTATGCGTCGCGGTCACCTTCCTTCGCAGGCAGAAGCGCCGCCACGGATGGAACCTTGGGAGCCCCCTTCGGCTTCTTTGCTGCGGGCGCCAACCTATCCAAAGATGCGGACGTCAAGCCTCAGAAGCAGAGCAAGAGATAAAGACAAGAATTGAATGCTTACGGGTCGTCGCCAGTGAGCCCAAGCGGCCTCCGGCCAAATTTGAAGCCTGAAAGACGGCTGGAAGGGTCAACCTCGGGAAGCTTGGAGGCGGAAGGTGCATCTGCGATTCGCCCCGGGGCCGGGGGAGACCCGCGGGAGATCAGCCCGGTCCTCTCCTTCTTTGGGATCGGGGGCGAGCTCCCGCCGTCCTGCTCGTCGTTGTCTTCATCGTCATCCTTGTCGTCATCATTCGGAGAGAGGCGGAGAACGCAGGACCTGCACCGGGAGAGGGGAGCCCTCGACTCTCCGTTAGTCGCCTCGGAGTCAGGCCCCTTTCCGCGCTCCCCTCCCTCTTCCTCTTCGCTGGAGTCGCCAGAGGGCACGTCCACCGGTTCCTCGGGAGCTTCCAGGGGCACTGGCCCATCCCCGTTGAAGACGGGCATGGACTTCACCACCCGCTCCCAGTCGTTGCGGAGGAACAAGGGCGTAGGAGCGCCCTCCTCCCTCGCCACATTGCCCCCGACCAGAGATTGGAGAACCACAGCCAGGTCTCCGTCGGCCAAGGCCGCGGGGTTCGGACGGGGCCTCCACATTGGAAGCGAGTACTGCCGAAGCGGAGCCAGCTGGTGCTCCAGGAACTCCCTCAGCAGCGACGCGCCGGTCAGCTTCGCCACCGCCATGTCGGTCAGCCTCAGATCCACGTCCATCTTCTCCAGCACCATCTTCGCGCGGGGATCCGTGAGCTCCGCTCGACCCCAGTCGCTGGAGCTCGTGGGCTGCTCCGTGGGCAGGATCAGCCGAGGGTGGATGCGTCCAGCATCCACCAAGACCCACTTGCTCCTGAAGCCCTCAATCCTCTTCCCAGAGTTTGAGATGGCAATGGCGCCGCCGGACGCAACGAAGCTCGCGCACGCGGAAGCAGTCCCACGAGAGGTCCGGAGGTAGAAGTAGTGGTGCAGCAAGGCCACTGAGGGCTGCACCCCAACATGTGCTTCGCAATAAGAAGCAAAGATTGCCAGGAGAAGGACGGAGTTGGGATGGAGATGCAGAGCCTGTAGCTTGTAATGGCGGAGGACAGAGAAGAAGAACTCGGAGAAGGGAGGCACCAGGCCAGCAACAATGGTACTTACAAAGAGCGGATAGAAGGTGCTCCTTTGACCCTCAGGGGAGGCGGAGCCGGCCTTGAACACCTTCTTCCCGTCGATGCCCCACGCCGTCGCCATCTGGTGCAACCGGGCAAGGCCCGCCTCCGACATGTTCGGCGAGTCCAGGGCAGACGAGTACCAAGCTGTGGCCGGGGGCTGACGAGGCGCCATGGCTCCCTAGGCCGCACGGTCAGAGCGGATCTGGAAATCTCGGAGGAAGGAAGGAGAGGCGCAAGAAGGGGGATCTGAGCAGCAACCGGAGAAAGCAAGAAGCGGGGCCTAGGCGGATGCCACACCTTTATCAACTCGCGCGGTCGCTGAGGCGCCCATGTCCAGTCAACCGCCACGCGGCACCCAAGGCCGCAGGCTGTTAGGGCCCGCGGCGCTTCGCTCTTGCCCTTCCGCCTCCCTGCACGGCCAAGTCCGGGCGCGCCTTGGGCCCGGGGGCTGCTGTCGGTGTTCTGGGAACGGGGGTCCCCAGACTTGCCTGCCTGCGGCTTGCGGCGTGGCTCAAAGGGGGCCCCAGCACGGCCCATCTTCACCATCACAAACCCAAGACCCTCGCGAGGGGCCAAGCCTCGCGGGGCGGACGACGCGAATCCTCCTCAGGCACAGCCTCGTCAGGCCGGCTCACGAGGAGGCGGAGAGATCAAGGCGGGGTACCTCATGAGGTGCCCATGACGCAAGGCATGACAACTCAGGGCACCAGGCGGGTGCCAGCCCGCGCAGCGTCCTCCTTTCCTCTTTGGTGCAAAGGGGGCAAGCACAACTGCGGAGTACCGAGGCATCAGGCAAAGGTTGCCATTTCGGTGCAACGAGACCAAGACCAGGAGGACTACGAGACGGAGGTCACCGTGGAGCCCAAGACGGCGTCATCACCAGAGCTTTGCGCAGGCGAAGACTACTTTTGTCAGGATAGCTGATACTTGTTGCCCCCCTTCAAATTAGCCCGCCATTGTTGGCTCCCTTCCCGCTCAATATTTGGGGAGAGGACCAGGGCCTCTATAAATAGGACCAGCCACCCACATGGCTAGGGAGGATGAAAAAGAGAGAGGAAGGAAGAGGCTTGTTAGAAGGGTCGGCCAAAGGAGAGAGAGAGAGAGAAAGGTGGCTGAACTCCTCCCAGCAGTTCGTCGCCTCAGCCAAGAACAGATCCTCGCGAGGCTGTTCTTCCTTGTATTGTTCATCATCATCAGCACAAGAGGCAATCCACACACCACACACTGGAGTAGGGTATTACACCACAACGGTGGCCCGAACCAGTATAAACCCTGTGTCTCTTGTGTTGTTCTTTCCTTAGTTTAGATCTTAGCATGGCGGAGGGGTGCAGGTAGGTAGGAGGCGAAATCTCCGCGCGCACCCTAGTGTTCGAACCTCAAGGGTCTGCCGGAACCCGAAATCCGACACCCGTCCCTCCTGCCGAGCCACGCGAGCCGGGAAGCTCTGCATCGCCTCCACGCCATCGTCTTCAACCTTGGCCATCGCCGATTGCCGACTCCGATTCGCCGTCTTCAGCACCTCCCCGAGTCCTCTGCGAGCTCCTCTGTCGTTCGCCTTTTTTCCTGTCGCCCCGCATGTCCTCTAGCGCTAGTGTCGTCGTGGCCGAAAGCTTGCTCGCCGCCGGCCATGCCGCCATCGTGGCTAGAGCCCACACATGTCGCGTCTGAGCACATTTTCATCCTCACCGCACACCCAGGAACCCGTAGACACCACCAGCTCGCCCAGAGATGCCCCGTAGCGTCATTTCCGTCAAGGTTCGAACTCCGGCCGCCGCGGAACTCGACGCCGTGCCCAACTCCATCAACCTCGCGCCCTCCCCCTACCATAGATGGATGTGCACGAGCCCGAGCTCCTCGTAGATGGGCTCGGCCGTTGTCTTGGTCGCCGGAGCCACCGTCCCGATCATCGCCGCCGCTGTTTGTGGTCGCCGGCGGCTAAACGACGGGTGCTGACGTGGAACCATTAGCTTAGGTGCTAGTCCTGTTTAGCTAGTGCCCTCTGTCGATGACATGTCGGTCCCAGAACCTAATTAGGTTAGTCTAATTTTCCTGTTTAGATTAGTGCTAATCTATGTGGACCCCACGTGTCAGCTTTGACTTTGGTCAAGTCAGCGTTGACCAGTCCCATCTATTATCCACCTAACCAACTCTGAGACACTGACGCGTGGGTCCCAGCCATCAGGTTTGACCTGGTCTGGCATTGTTGACTTGCTGACATCATGCTGCCATCATGCTGACGTGGTTAACATTTTCTGGATTAAAAACAATCCAGGAAATTCCAGAAATTAGTTTAAAATTCTAAAAATCATAAAAATCATCTATAACTCCAAATGAAATAAATTATATATGAAAAATGATCGAAAAAAAATCCAATCTTTCCATCTGTACTGGTTTCATGCATGTTTAAACAACTTAAACTTGCTGTTTAGTTCAAAACATGATAATGCACTATTTGAATCCATAACTTGAGTGTGAATTTGAACCCTTGGTTCAATTAAGCTCAAACCTTCCTATTCTAGTTGCATTAGCCTAAATCAAATCATATTGCCATGTCATGATCATGCATCATATTCTTGCATTGCATTGATTGTGTTCCTTCTCTGTTTGCCGGTGTTGTTCCCCCTCACTAGGCGTTTGTTCCGACGATGAGTTCGATTACACCGATGAAGAGCTATACTATCTTCAGAAGTGCCAGGCAAGAAAAAAAACCCTTGTTCATTCCAATACAATCCCACTCTCTCGCTCCTGCTCTCTTTTACTGCATTAGGACAACAACGATTCAACTGTTACATGCTGCGGTAGTTGAAACCTTTTCCTCTGCATGACCTGTCATTGCCATAGTAAATAGATGAAACCTACTAGCATTAGTAGGAGTTGTTTGAGCCCTGTTGTTCCTACTCATTCATGCTTGTTGTCATGCCTGCTAGTGCTTAGAGTTGAGTCAGGTCTGATTCATCGGGGATGAATTGGAATGTGGTGAACATGTCCTACTATTGAGAGCTAAGTGTGTTAACACGATTTGGTAAAGGTAGCGGTGAGAGGCCATGTAGGAGTACATGGTGGGTTGTCTCATTGAAACCATCCTCAGGAACTGAGTTCTGTGTCTGTGATCCATGAACATCTACTACCACACATTGGGCTCCGGGCACTCCAAGCTCTCTTGACTTATCAATCAACCTGATCTCTATCCAGGAGTTGCAACTAGTTTCTGGTGTTTGTAGGTAGTGTTAGTAGTCTACCAAGTGGCACCTGGTACAGGTGGGCTTGGGATAGACTAGGCACCGTGGCCGGTTATACCAAGCGTCGTCCGTTTGGTGGGCTTGGGAACCCTGCACACATCGTTTGGGGCCGTGAGCGACACCCCAGCCGGATCTCCTTGCGGATGGAACCTGAATAGGCGATAAACCTGGACTAGAGACTTGTGTGGTTAGTCAGGTCGTGGCCGACTCCCTCGCTAGGCTTCCGCTTGAAGGTTGCCGAGATACACAACGTGTACATGGTGGTAAGTGGCGAGAGCATGTGTGAAGAAGTACACCCCAGCAGGGTTAACATCATCTATTCGAATAGCCGTGGCCGCGGTAAAGGACTTCTGGGTTGCCTGTACAGTTCATAGACAAGTGAAAGTGGATACTCTAAAATGCGCAAGATAAGCGTGAGTGCTATGGATGGCGTTCTCGTAGGGAGACGGGAGCGGATCCATGGTGGTGTATTGATATGGTGAATATCTGGACTCGTGTGCGCCACCTAAAAAGAGTTACTTGCAATCGTAGTTTAGGATAGCCACCGAATGAAAGCTGGCTTTCTGCAGTTAAACTCCACCACCCCCTTTGTTGATACTGATGCATATGTAGTTAGTTCTGATGTAAGTCTTGTTGGGTACATTTGTACTCATGTTTGCTTAATTTATATTTTTGCAGAGAGAGTTCAGTCTCACTAGTAGTATCGCGTGGACTTCAATGTTTAGCTTGTTACCTTAGCTACGATCTTGTACCCTTGGGGGGGTCTTGTAGATAGTCAGGCTTCTCAGCCTTTTTCATTTGTAGTTGTCTGTACTTAGACAAGATAAGCTTCCGCATGTGCTATTGCTTGTATGACTTGAATGCTGGGTCATGAGATCCATGTTTGTAATATCTGACTCTTCGGAGCTTTATAAATAAATACTGGAGTAGTAGAGTTTTGTTGTGATGCCATGTTGTATTTACACATAGCGAGCATATTGTGTGTATGATTGAAATGCTTGGTATGTGTGGGATACGACAACCTAGTTGTCTATCATTGGTAGCCTCTCTTACGGGGAAATGTAGTCTAGTGCTTCCACTGAGCCATGGTAGTCTGCTACAGCCCGGTTTACTGGAGTCCTGCTAGCCCAGTTACTACTGCTCCGGAACACTTAGACTAGTCGGCATGTGATCCACTTCATTCCTGTGTCTGTCCCTTCGGGGAAATGTCACGCGGTGACTTCCGGAGTCCTTCTAGCCTGCTACAGCCCGGGTTCCCAGAGTCCTGTTAGCCCAGTTGCTACAGCCCGGATTCACACGCTGATGACCGACACATTCGATGTTGGTTCATGTATGCCTGTCCCCGTAAGTTAGCGCCACTTTGGGTTCACGACTAGTCATGTCAGCCCGGGTTCTTTGTCATATGGATACTAGTGACACTATCATATACGTGAGCCAAAAGGCGCAAATGGTCCCGGGCTAGGTAAGGTGGCACCCGTGGGAATACCGTGCGTGAGGCCGCAAAGTGATATGATGTGTTACATGCTAGATCGGTGTGACTTAGAATCGGGGTCCTAACAGCTGGCCAGGTCTGAGGCCCTCCAGAAGAGAGCCCCCGAGCCCTACCCGAGGAGGGCGCCGGGCGCGCCTCCCTATGCGAGGGAGGGAGGCGCCCCAGGCGCTGGTGCAGATCCTGAAGTGGCGCCGCTGGAAGTGCCGCTCACTTGAGGCCCGGTGCGGAGTAGCTGCTTCTTCTTCTTGGGGTTGGCCTCAGGATGGTACTGCGCACCCACACTGTCAGGGTCTTCGATTGCTGGAGCTTGGAAGGCGCGCTCGAGGGAGCACACCGCGACTCTTTCTTCGCAAGGGACTGTGATGATCCCGCCGCTTTCCCAGCATCTTGAGGATGTTGTAGCCATGGTGGGTGACTGCCATGAATTTGGCCAGCGCTGGGTACCCGAGGATGGCTTGTACGGCAGGCGGATGTGGGCGACATCGAAGTCGACGAGCTCGGTGTGGTAGTTGTCGCGCTGACCGAAGGTGACAGGGAAGCGAACTTGCCCTATCGGGGTGGTGGAGCCGTCTGTCACTCCTGAGAAAGGCTTGGTAGGCTGGAGCTGATCGTATGGCACTTGAAGGCTGTCGAACATCTCGACGGACAGGACACTGAGCCTTGCGCCACCGTCGATGAGGGTCTTGGTGACTTGGACATTGCTGATGATGGGTGAGCAGAGCATCGGGAGGACGCCAGCGGCTGTCGCGTATTTGAGCTAGTCCGCCGAGCTAAAGGTGATGGTGTACTTGGACCACCTGAGCGGGTGCGTAGCCTCGAGCTTGGGAAGAGTTGCATTCACTTCGCGAGAGAACTACTTGAAGATGCGCTAGGACTGGGGCCTGAGCGCTACCCAAGATGCAGGCGATGGAGCGCGGCTCCTAGAAGCACCCAGCCCCTTCGTCCTGTTCATGGTCGTCATTCCTCCTTGGCGGCGGCAACGGAGGGAGACCAGGGTTGCCCTAAGGGCGGTCCTCGCGAGGCTTCTCCCTCCAGGCACCCTCACGAGGCTGGTCCTGCCAACGATCATCGCAAGGCTGGTCGCACCACTCCTGGCGAGGGTCGCGGTTGTCCCAACGTCCTCCACCACATCCACCTCCTCGGTCGTAGCCCCGATCGTTGCACTTGGGGCATCGACCGAAGCGTCCATCTCGAATGGCCCTGAGCTCTTGACAATCGTTGGTGTTGTGGGTGCGCATGTTGTGGAAGGCGAAGAATGTACGGCAGCCCTTGGACGACTCGGGAAGATCTCGGCCGCGCTTGGTGTCTGGTTCTGCTGCGAGTACAGCCACTCCTTTGCGCTTCACGTCCTTGACCTTGGCCTTCTTCTCCTCTGGATCCACAACAGGGAGCTCGAGGAGGGAGAGGTGCCCCTCCTCAGCTCTTGCACACTTGGTTGCTATGTTGAATAGCTCCAAAGTCGTGCACAACTCCTCATGGATGGCGAGCTCCTCCTTCACCTTGAAGTCACGTATGCCGTCAGAAAATGCTGAGATGATGGCCTCGTCTGTCACCTTGGGGATCTTGATACGCGCGTTGTTGAAGCACTGGATGTACTTCTGCAGGGTTTCTCCCAGCTGTTGCTTGATGCGGCGTAGGTCACCCGCGACCGGGGGACGGTAGCGAGTGCCCTGGAAGTTGGCGATGAAGTGGTTGCGCATCTCATCCCAGGAGGAAATCGAGCCTAGGGCAGGTTCAGGAGCCATGAGAGAGGGCCGTCCTTGAGAGCCACGGGAAACCAGTTAGCCATGACCTTTTTGTTGCCGTTGGCCACCTCGATGCTCAGCTCGTAGAGTTGCAGGAACTCTGCAGGGTCGGGGGTGCCGTCGTAGCAAGGAGGCAGATATGGCTTGAACTTGCCTGGCTAGATGACGCTACGCAGCTCAGGAGTGAAGGTGCGGCAGCCCGCCGTGGCCACCGAGGCCCGTCGAGGAGGCGGAGCTTGACCTTGGTGTCCCTGCGCCACCATGACAAGTGGTGCATGGCCTTGCCGCAGCAAGCGATCCTGACATGGTGATGCTGGAAGCGGTGGAGCGTTTTCTTGCGGACGGGGAACCTCCTGGCAACTTCCTTCTTCGCGCGTGGGCACACGGTGCGGTGGATCACGCCGCGGGACCACACATCTTGGAGCGAGGACGCCGTCTTGACGCGAGGGAGGCTGAGGCACCCCATGAGCCATGCGCCTTAGCGCGAGGGCGCCATCTTGGTGCTGAGGGGGCGGAGGCGCTCCGTGAGCCACATCGCCCGCAGTCGGGGGTGGGAGAGGCAGCGAGAGGGTTGGTGCAGGAGAGCCCCCCGCAGCGCTGACAAGCTCGACGATGCGGTCCAACCAGTCCTCGTAGAGGTCGTCCGACCGGGCGGTAGTGCAGGAGCTCACGTGCCATGAGCAGCGCGGCCTGTGCATCCGTGGGGCACGGCGAGTGTGAGACGGTGAGAAGGCCGGAGTAAGCGGCGGGGTGGCGGTGCGACCGTCACGGCGCACGGAGGGGTGTAGTGATGAGGCTTGCTGCTTGTTTGCCGCCGGGCCAGTGGCGGCATTGGCGGCTGGTGACGGAGAACGACGGGGAGGTCCGCCGACACGAGTTGTCTGAGCGACACGGGTGGCGAGAGCGGCCCGGCGCTCAGCGTGGGCCCAATGAGCGTCGGCCATGAGCTTGGAGGAGTGGTGGAGCGCGGATCGACAAAGAGGAAAGCTTAAGCGCACCCCTACCTGGCGCGCCAAATGTCGGATTTCGGGTTCCGGCAAAACCCTTGAGGTTCGAACACTAGGGTGCGCACTAAGATCTCTCCCCCTCTCTAGCTTGATCACTCCGTATGATTTCACGGCCTTGCTCGACGAACCCAAAGAACATGAGACACAAGATTTATACTGGTTCGGGCCACCGTTGTGGTGTAATACCCTACTCCAGTGTGGTGTGATGGGTTGCCTCTTGGGCTGAGGATGAACAATTACAAGGGAAGAACAGCCTCACGAGGTGAGGTGTTCTTGTGCTTGTTGTGCTTGTGTGGTTGAGGATCGGAATCCGATGCCTCCCTATGGTGGCGGCTAGTCTTATTTATAGAGGCCCTGGTCCTCTTCCCAAATATTGGGTGGGAAGGGATCCCACAACGGCCAAATTCGAAGGGAGACAACTAGTACAAGCTATCACGACAAAAGTAGTCTTCGCCTGCCAAAGGCTCTGGTGGTGACGCCGTCTTGGGCTCCACGGTGACCTCCGCCCTGCCTTCATGCTGGTCTTGATCTTGTTGCACCGATATGGAAACCTTTGCCTGATGCCTCGGGACTCCTCACCTGCGCTTGCCCCTTTAGCACCAAGGAGGAAACGAGGACACTGCGCCCGCCTGGCGCCCGCCTGGCTCCAGTCGTCATGGCTTGCGTCACAGAAACCTCACGAGGTGTCCCTTGCCTTGATCACTCCGCCCCTCGCGAGCCAGCCTGATGAGGCTGCCCCTGAGGAGGTCTTGCATTGTCCGCCTTGGCCCTCGCAAGGGTGTTGAGTGTTTGCTGGTGAAGATGGGCCGTATAGGGCCGCTGGTGGAGCCACACTGCGGGCCGCAGGCAGGCAAGTCTGGGGACCCCCGTTCCCAGAACACCAACAGTAGAATATGTAGGAACCAATATGAGCATCCAGGTTCCGCTATTGGTTATTGACCGGAGATGAGTCTTGGTCATTTCTACATAGTTCTCAAGCCCGTAGGGTCCGCACGCTTAACGTTTGATGACGATCGGTATTATGAGTTTATGTGTTTTGATGTACCAAAGGTTGTTCAGAGTCCCGGATGTGATCACGGACATGACGGGGAGTCTCGAAATGGTCGAGACATAAAGATTAATATATTGGATGACTATGTTCGGACACCGAATGAGTTCCGGGGGTCACCGGATATATACCGGAGTGCCAGAAGGGTTATCGGAACCACCGGAGAAGTAATGGGCCTTATTGGGCCAAGGGGAGACAGAGAGGGGCTACCAAGGGCTGGCTGCGCTCCCCCCATGGGCCTAGTCTGAATTGTACTAGGGGGATGGGCGACGCCCCCTCCTTCCTCTCTTCCCCCTCCTTCCTTCTTCTCCTGGTAGGACTAGGAAAAGGGGGAGTCCTACTCCTAGTAGCAGGAGGATTCCTCCCCCTTGGCACGCCTATGAGGGCCTACCGGCCTCCCCCTCCCTCCTTTATATACGTGGGGAGGGGGCACCCTAGAACACATCAAAGTTGATCTTAACCGTGTGCGGTGCCCCCCTCCACAGATTTCCACCTCGGTCATATTGTTGTAGTGCTTAGGCGAAGCCCTGCGTCGGTAACTTCATCATCACCATCACCATGCCGTCGTGCTGACGAAACTCTCCCTCGGCCTCAGGTAGATCAAGAGTACGAGGGACGTCATCGAGCTGAACGTGTGCAGATCGAGGAGGTGCCATGCGTTCGTTACTTGGTCGGTTGGATCGCGAAGACGTTCGACTACATCAACTGCGTTACTTAACGCCTCCGCTTTCGTTCTACGAGGGTACGCGGACACACTTTCCCGCTTGTTGCTATATATCACCTAGATGGATCTTGCATGTGTGTAGGATTTTTTTTTTGAAATTACCGCGTTCCCCTATACGCATGACTTGGAGAAGCTCGGTTTCCAAGAGTTTGAGAATATAAAGACGAGGAGAGCTCACCTTAGGACTAAACATGCTTATGCTTTTCGGGTTAAGCTCTACAATGCACTTAATCACTCACATTTTGGTTGCTCGAATTGGGAGCTCTCTACAAGGCCTATGGATCTGAGGAGAATATGCAAATAACTTCTGATATTCGTCCTGAAGATGATATTGAAGATAATATCGACATTTGGGTGGATGTGGATATGCCTCCAGTTTTGCCTAATGTGAGTTTGTCAATCAAATTTGTTAAGTAATTTATATTTTTTATTTCAAAATATTTGGTGTTCATCCCTACTAAACTTGTTTATTTATAATTGTTAGCTTATTTATTATCTTCAAGAAATAGTCGAAAGGGCTGTAGACAAGACGTACTACAGCTATGGCTCCAAGCTTAATTGTGAGGAGAAGGGATATCTTGTCTCATTTATAGATGATGTTGAGACTTTTAAGACCAGTCACTTTATCAGCCCAAAATTTAGTGGGTACGTGCCACTAGTCCACGAGTTGCATGATGGTAACTTCATTGCCAAAAACTTGGTATTATTTGGTTAATGATGGTGAATTCATTGCATACATTCTTCTTAAGTAAACTACAGTGCTAACTATATATGTTACTATTATGTTGTTCAACAGAAGCTTCCAAAGGAGGTTGTGCCTCACATGATGCTTACCGAAGGTCATATGCATATGGTTAGCTTACAACCATTTTCGCCGATGGCTTACCAAAGTGCATACTCTATTTCTTTTAAAGATGCAAGGCTCAATATCAAATAATGGAGCAAACTAATGAATGCGCACACGCAACCAATTGGAGACAACATGAATGTGTGCAAGCCACAAGTTGGCGACAGGTGGATCTCCATTCTCCATTTTGGAGATGGACTGGTTTACCTGTTTTATGTATTTTACCTAAGAGAGAGGAGTAGGTCCTAGGTAGTAGGAACAATTACATAGTGTTGATTATGACTATGATGATGATGAGGAGTTGTTATTATTATGATGATGAGTTATGTGCTAGAATGTGTTAGAATGATGTGTTGTTATATGACTCATAGATGATGATGATGAGGAGGAGGAGGAGGAGTTGTTATGATGATGAGGAGTTGTTATATGACTATGATGATGGTGATGATGATGGTGAGTTGTTATTATGATGATGATGAGTTGTTATTAGGATGATAATGAGTTATTATATCATTGGGTGAAAAGAAACGCCGATTAGATTCAAATGGATGGATCATGATCATAATGATATAACAATCTCTAAATTGCTACTATGTGAAAACTTGTATAATGGTGTATAAATATAGTACAAAACAAAAGAGAAATGGAATACGGAAGGATAATAGTAGCACAGGGTTAGGGCGCACTGCTAGAAATGAGCAGTAGTGCGTGCTGGAACACGCGCTACTGCTAACTGAGTTAGGAGTAGCGGGGGCTTAACCAGAGCTACTGCTAAAAGTTAGTAGTTGCGCTGGCACCCGCGCTACTACGAGGGTTTTCCCTAGTAGTGGTTGTGAATACATAGCGATCAACGTCAAAATGACTCAACAAAATAGAACACGTAATGACCACCACCCTTGCCTACGGAAGCTCTTTGCTCTGCCAGAACTCATGCAAGCATTCGTCCAACCGGTTGACATGCTCGTGGTACATCTGGAGCACGGCCTCGAGCTCCAAGTTGGCTATTTTGTTGGAGATCACCAGCTCGAGGATGCGACGATGATGTTCCTCTACTGCGCCTAGGTGGACACCTGGTCCAAGGAGGCGCTTGAGCCTAGCGACCAGCACGTTGGCATCGTGCGGGTCGCGGACAAGGTGAATGACATGACCCATGCGAACAGCGTGGCCAACCTCTGGTGCAAGTACGACGCAGATGTCCTCTACCCACTCCCAGCGAAGAATGGGGCTACTAATGGGCCATGTACCCAGCTGCAATGCCCTATCGACAGTAGGCAAGCGTTGATGGATCCACTCTTGCTGTGCGGGGCGCCATGCCTCTCACTGTGTGGCACTCCATCAGTCTTGCTATGTGGCACCCCGCATCCTATTGGCACGGACACGCCTACGGTGGACCACCGATCATGTTGTGCGGCGAGCTATGGCCTCTCGGCGGTGACGTGCCTATCTTGATCGGCGCTGCCTCGCCCAGCGCCAAGGGTATGCTCAACCCTGGCGATGAGGCGCAGCACGACGCCGTCCATCACATTGTCGGGGACGCCTTCGGCCTCGACCGGATGTGGTGCATGCACCGTCCGGCTCGTTTCCCTCGTCGAGGACATTGATGGGAGAGTACTTCGATGGTTTGGCATGCTTGGAAAAGTAGAGGGGTTATAGGCTGCGCTTGTGCCTCCGTGTGCCGCATGCCGCTTAGGCTAATGCGCAATTGCCGGTGGCGGGAATCTGATAGGGAAGTGGCGGGAAATGGTGGCGTGTTCACAAAGCACCATCAATTTATGGAAAAATAGCAAATAAGGAAGCGTGAGTTAGCACGATGCGTGTGCCCAATTGAGCAGATCACATCGCACACGGACAGGACTGCAAAACCAGTTGGTGATGACTTCATCAATTACTGATAATTATATGACAGCATGCGTTTGCTCACAACACACACAGCTTGTTAGCAGGAATCGTCTGTGTTATTATCTGTCTTCCCACACAATTCTGATTACTAACTTGTTTACCGAGTATCAGACACATCTGGTTAAGATGAATCATTTCTATTGTTTTGGTTCATCGCAAACAGTTCATCCAAGTGAACTGTATGCCATCTATCGCACACACCTTGATCTAGCCGGCCATTTCTGTTGTTTTGGCTCATCGCAAGCAGTTTGTATGGATCAACTGTATGCCATGATTCGCACGCAATGCTAATCTGAATCGTATTTGATGTATCCGCCATCGTATACAGTTCATTTTACTGGTGATGGTTTTATTACCATATATTGCTTGCGATTCGTGCATCGTGCACAGTTTGGTCGATTGGTCTCCTCATGTGTCCCGGTAGGACCATCCTGCAGTAGTGATGATTTCTACTTGCCTCATGCTTCGACGCCAAGGACATCATGCACAAATGTAGCGGCACACATATAAGTCCCATATGCCGGCCACCATCCTCGAAACAATCCCTCTCACTTAGCCTTTCGAGATTTGGGGACCTGGCAATGTTAAACCCCTCACAAGCCCCCGGCAGCTTCAACTTTGTCTTGGTCGCCATTGATAGGATTACCAAGTGGGTTGAAGACAAGCCCGTAACAAATGCAGAGGCCGATACAGCCATCAAATTCATCTCAAACATCATCCATTGGTTCCACGTGCCACATAGCATCGTCAACAGCAGCTCCAACTTCAGCGCACTAGTATTCCACAACCGTAGGATCACCATCCACTAAGCATCAGTGTTGCACCCGTAGTCTAACAGACAGGTGGACCAGGCCAACAGGCTCATTATATGAAACTTGGGATACACCGTCGAGCCATCCCGTGTTTCCATCCTTCTAAACTTTGCTCCTACTTTGTTGCAAGTGCTATCTTCCACAATCGTACCCTTGTTGGCGTAGATGTGTTGGTATTTTATATGGTGAAAAAGTCTTGCATAAACTTGCCAACACTAATGTTTTGAGGTATAATTTTTTATAATACCATTCACCCCATTTATTCCGTTGCACTCGATCTTACAATCTTGTTCATATATTTTGGAAGTTGTTTTCTTTGACACCTTGTACCGACTTAAGTAGCATATGGCTTGATTAATTTGAAGTTAGGTAGAATGCCTTCATTATAAAAATATTGAGACGACCTTAATTAGTCATATATTATTGATTTTTTATCCTTTACAAAACTTCGTTCACCAAAGACAAAAAATATCCGGTTCACACAATAGTTTCTTTTGCAGATTAGGGAGCGGAGACAAAATTAACGAGGTATTACTTTGTTCGTATGCCAATTGTAGTTGATCAAAGGAAAACCGGCTAATATTTAATTTATCCAATGTGTGGTCCCGCACAAACTCACATGGTTTCATCTACTTATAATTGAAACCATGCCTAAAAATTATACCAAGTTATTTCCCACAGGAACTCACATGGTTTCATATAGTTATAAGTGAAACCATGCCCTAAATCTTACAATGCTCAATTGGTAGAGAAAAGGAAAGCGACTGAAAACTAAGACATAATAGGAAACTAGCTAAACTCTATGTTGACACTGTAACACGACACAAACATGCAAAATAAAAGCCAATAAGACTCAACACATACAATTTAGGTGCACATTTGCCACGTCATCAACCAATTCACTAGGACAATTTAAGGAGGAAAAATTTCAAGAGAACACTTAGACATAACATGAAACTGGCTAAACTAGGCATGTACACTGCTATCTCTTGAGCACTGCGTTGGTTTTCTCTTGAAGAGGAAAGGGTGATGTAGCAAAGTAGCGTAAGTATTTCCCTCCGTTTTTGACAACCAAGGTATCAATCCAATAGGAGGCCACACACAAGTCCCTCGTACCTACACAAACGAATAAGAACCTCGCAACCAACGTGATAAAGGGGTTGTCAATCCCTTCACGGTCACTTACGAGAGTGAGATCTGATAGAGATGATAAGATACTATTTTTGGTAGTTTTATGATAAATATTAAAAGTAAAGATTACAAAATAAAAGGTAATAGAAATAGCTTGTTGACTGAAGATTAATATGATGGAGAATAGACTCGGGGGCCATAGGTTTCACTGGTGGCTTCTCTCAAGATAGCATAAGTATTACGATGGGTGAACAAACTACTGTCGAGCAATTGATAGACAAGCGAATAATTATGAGAATATCTAGGCATGATCATGTATATAGGCATCACGTCTGTGACAAGTAGACCGACTCCTGCCTGCATCTACTACTATTACTCCACACATCGACCGCTATTCAGCATGCATCTAGAGTATTAAGTTCATAAGAACAGAGTAACGCATTAGGTAAGATGACATGATGTAGAGGGATAAACTCAAGCAATATGATATAAACCCCATCTTTTTATCCTCGATGGCAACAATACAATACGTGTCGTTTCCCTTTCTGTCACTGGGATCGAGCACCGCAAGATTGAACCCAAAGCTAAGCACGTCTCCGATTGCAAGAAAGATCAATCTAGTAGGCCAAACCAAACTGATAATTCGAAAAGACTTGCAAAGATAACCAATTATGCATAAAATATTTCAGAGAAGAATCAAATATTGTTCATAGATAGACTTGATCATAAATCCACAATTCACTGGATCTCGACAAACACACCGCAAAAAGAGTTACATCAAATAGATCTCCAGGAAGACCGGGGAGAACTTTGTATTGAGAAACTATGGACCCGAAGGTCTGAAGTAAACTACTCACATATGATCGGAGGGGACATGGAGTTGATGTAGAGGCCCTCCGTTATTGATGCCCTCTCCGGCGGAGCTCCGGAAAAGGCCCCAAGATGGGATCTCTTGGGTACAGAAGGTTGCGGCGGTGGAAATAGGGTTTCGTGGTGCTCCTGGTTGTGTTCAGGGTATATGAGTATATATAGGAGGAAGAAGTAGGTTGGTTGAGCCACGAGGGGCCCATGAGGGGGGGGCAGGGGGGTAGGCGCGCCCCTGCCTCGTGGACTCCTTGTTCGTTTCTTGACGTCCACTCCAAGTCCTCTAGATCATGTTTGTTCCAAAAATCACGTTCCCGAAGGTTTCATTCCGTTTGATATTCCTTTTCTGCAAAACACTGAAATAGGCAAAAAAATAACAGCAATTTGGGTTAATAGGTTAGTCCCAAAAAAATATAAAAGTGTAAAATAAAGCCCATTAACATCCAAAGCATATAATATAAGGGCCGCATATCTTATCCCACAAAGCCGGCATATGTTATCCCACACGACAAGGCATTGCCGTCCGTTCACCTTATCCTTGCCCGCCCAAAAAAACAACCGCATCCACTTATTTATCTCCTCAAGCACCCAGGCCGAGGCCTCCACAATCATCAGGTGATGTACCGGTCTTGCAGAGACAATAGATTGCACCAGGATCAGTCGGCCAGGTCGTTGAATCACCCCCCTTTGCCATGCTGGAACAAAGTACCTCACTTTGTCCAGCATGGGCTGCCAATCCGCTTGACAGCCTCTTAACCGCAAGCTGTAGTCCAAGGTACCTGCACGGGAACTCTGGCATGTCACACTGCAGCAGCGCAGCCACCCTCTGTTTGTCCTTCATATCGCCCCTAATCACAATGGCCGATGATTTCCGGTAGTTCACACTAAGCCCCGATGCTTCACGAAATGCTTCCAAGGCCTCCTTCACGAAGCTCAGATCCAAGGCAGTAGGTTTAACGAACAACGCCACGTCGTTAGCATATATGGAGATCCTTTGCATGGCCGTGATACCAGGGAAGGTGCTGAGCACGCCAACCTCCATAGCTCTCTACATGAGCTTCGTCAGAGCGTCCATTGCAATGACGAAGAGTAGCGATGAGATAGGGTCTCCCTGACGCAGCCCATAAGCGTGCCCAAAACTCTTCCCAACCACCTTGTTGACGATCACCTTGGTGGTTGCGGATTGGAGTAGAGGCCTAGAATTGCAATGAAATTTTTTGAAAGAAGTCGTGAAAAAACCCTAGAGAGAAGCAGCAGTCGTTTGGGCTTTAGGCCCAACAGACCATTCGCTCGCATACGATGCGGCAGGCAGCGCAACCTTATATAAGCATCAGACGAGCGCTAGGGTTTTACCTTTGTCTTCTTTCCGCCCTACTTGCGCCTGCGCCGCCGCCTCCGTCGTTGTAGCAGAAGCAGCGATCCCCCGTCACCAACAGCCGAAGAAAGGTTGTCACATCCCTCCACTATGCCTATTCACCCGTGGCTCTACGGATCTGCAGGCTTTATCTCTACGTTTGGTGCTGGATTTAGTTGCTGTGATTGATGATCGTGTTGCCTAGTTTCCTTGGGAGTTTCGTTCCCGATGGTGTTGCTTTATCGTTTGTTGAGATGCTCCTTTCATTTTCCACTTGTAATGCTTAGTTTTGTGCCGATGTTGGTAGCCACTGTTTAGATCTCAAATAAACCCTGGGTTCTTAGTTGCAAAATTCTTGCTGAATATCTGTATGGATGAGTAATTGGACCTTATTGTTAAACATATTTTAGTTGGAGCTGTATTATGCCTCGGTAGTTATTTTGCTGCCGATTTCTTGGTTGGACCCGTCAGAAAAGTATGCAAAACAGGGCCTCTGAATTGCTTGCTTTTCGGTGACCGCTTACTTATGGATCACTTGCTAGCATGTAGGCATTCGTTTTTTATTTGGATCTCCATACATGATTTGGGTGCTCTCCTGTATTATCTGAATTGCAATTGAATTGTACACCAGCATTTGCCTAATGCAATTCCTTGCGTTTGCAGCATGGATACCCAGGTCAAGCTCGCAGTCGTGGTGAAGGTGATGGGCCGCACCGGCTCCAGGGGTCAGGTGACCCAGGTCAGGGTGAAGTTCCTGGATGACCAGAACCGTCTCATCATGAGGAACGTCAAGGGCCCTGTTCGTGAGGGCGACATCCTCACCCTGCTCGAGTCTGAGCGGGAGGCCAGGAGGCTGCGCTGAGCGGCTGCTTTTCCTGTCTTCGGAAGTAAACTCTACTGCATTTAAATCAACTTCTTGAATGCTGGCTTTGTCTTTTGCCTAGGCTATGGAAATGTAAGCAGTACTTAATATGTTGCAGTTTTCTTCTGTTGCCTGAATTAAAGTGCACTTGATGTTGTGAGACTTGATAATCCTTGCACACCTCTGGGTTATTTGAATTGATTGGATGAATGATATATTGTATCCTATGATTTGAGGGCTGGTATAAATCTGAATCGCTTCTACTTGTAAATTTATGATGTACCTGTGGTGACCTCTGCCCTTGAACACTTGAACTGGAAAATTCAGCAGTTCTCTCTCACAATATTGCTACCGCTAATAATAGTGAATGCAATTTGGGTTACATGTTCATCTTTTGTTAGCTTATAGTTGTAATTCTCCTGGATTACGAAAGCCTGTTACATGCACTTGAGGTGACTGGCTGATCGTGGGCACGTCTGATCCGAGTGCTTCATTGAGTTGGTTTGGCACAAGCTCAGCTCCTTCGACTTGGCATCATGATCATTGGCATGCTCACTGTGCTCTTTTGGTATCGTTTTAGTAGGAAAGCCAAATCTGCTCATTTCGTTGAGTTGCGCCACTTGTCTGTTCTTGCTCGGCATCAAGTCGACCTAACAACTGCTGCTCACTCAACATCATTTTCACCTTCTGATATGCTCAGCCTTGGCAAAACTGAGAACGAACACAACAAGGATCTCAGTTTGAGTAAATTCGTGTATCATCCTGTAGGATGAGGAGAGGTGTCTAGAGGAGGTAATACACCCTTAACAAAACATTTCAAACAAGCATGACAAGAGTATATGAGACTTCAACCCATAGAGGGTAACGGTTGCGCGAGTCCACGGGGGGCTCCATCCATGAAGGGTCTACAAAGACGCAACCTTCTAAAAGGTAATAAATGGTGTGTTGATGATGAACTCCTTACTCTTGTGTTTCAAATGATAGTCTCCCCAACACTCAACTCTCTCACTGATTTAGATTTGGTGGAAAAATGATTTGAGTGGAAAGCAATTTGGGAAGGCTAGAGATCAAGGTTCTTGTGGTTAGATTGGAATACTATGGTCTCAACACTTGAGTAGGTGGTTCTCTCTCAGAAAATGAATCCTAAAAGTGTAGGCACGTTCTGATGACTCTCTCCATGAATGGAGGTTGGATGAAAGGGTGTATAGCCTCCACACAAAATCTAGCCGTTACACACAATTTACCAAACTCGGTGGGATCGAATCGAGAAACTCGGTCAGACTGATTTAGTTCAAAATTTGAACGTGAGGATGTTCGGTGGGACCGATGTGCTAGGGTTAGGGTAAAACTTTAACTCGGTTTGACCGCTTACGCAAACTCGGTGGGACCGATTTTGATAATAAGCAAAAGAGTTGATCAAGCAAACTCGGTGGGACTGGAATTATTGCAACAGGTAACAGAGAGTTTGCAAACCCATCTCGGTTAGATCAAGATCCCATCAGTGAGACCGAACTGACTAGGGTTTCTAGCAGTGGCTATGTCAAATGAACTCGGTGGCGCCGGATAGATCAAATCGGTGGGGCCGAGTTTGACTTTTGGTTTGGGACATTGTGGATATGAGAAAGTGGTTGAGGGCTTTTAGAGCATATCACTAAGCATTTTAAGCAAGCAAGCCATTAAGCAACACCTCATTCCCTTTTAATAGTATTGCCTTTTTCTATGAACTCAATGTCATGTTGGATCACTAAAATAAAAATATAGAGTCTTGAGCTTTTTGAGCTTTTGCCAATCTTCTGCCCTTAGCATCTTGAAGGGGTTCCATATCCTCTTGTCCATGCCACTTCATTGTTGAACTCATCTGAAATATACTAGATAAAAGTCTTAGTCCAACAAGAGATATGTTGACATTAATTACCAAAATCACCCAGGAAACAGTTATGCTTTCAATCTCCCTCTTTTTGGTAATTGCTGACAACATACATCAAAGATTTAGATAAATATACGAAGACTAGCAAGTAAAGCTTTGGAAAGACATGTAATATGCATAGGCTTCCCCTACATGTATGCATTCATGTAAATATTGAATATAAGAGTATGTGAATGCATAAGCATGATAGAGCAAGCAATGAGTTACATGTATCTTGGCTATATGCATCAGAGCAAATGATGTGAATAAAGGAAGTGTACATTCATGTTCATGAGTCCTTGCAAACAATATGTACATCAGCAAGAGATCATCATGCACATGAGTGTGATGCATATACTTACCTTGTGGTCTTGAGCTGGCTTTGGAAAAGATGAGCCTGAGTAAACAAGGTTAGATAACACAGAAACATATACTAAACAAAGTAAGAATAGCAAACCACAAGAGTACCAAGATTGGAATGACATGTAGTGAGTGAGTACTGGGTACTCTATTTGAGTATAGACATGTCCCCAAAGAGTAAATATATGCAATGAATTCTAAGATTTCCTTCTCTTAGATGTCTTTCTCCCCCTGAATATTATATGGGATACTGGGAGAAGATAGGGACAAGAAAATCAGAGCAAAATGAGAAAAACAACACAAAGCAATCATAACACATACTAACATGCCTTTCTCGTCTTAAAGACATGTGACTTCTCTCCTCTTGAAAACCAGTCATCTGTGGTCTCTCTCCCTTTGATGTGATTAAGCACTCCCCCCTTTGATGTAATTAAGTTTTGATGTAATCTCTCTCTCCCCCTTTGAAATCAATTTCCATGAAGGGATCTTCTGGAGTGTGAGTCGAATAGGTTTGGTCCTTGAGTCACATGACAAAGCAACATATAGAGTATGATGAAGTGGAGCTGAAACAAATATGCATGATGCAAATGACAAAGTGTCTCCTCAGAAGTAAAATCGGTAACACCGAGTTGTTTTCTTCGGTGGCACCGGAGTAGTTTGGTTAGACCAAAAAAGACAAACCGGTGAGGCCGAGTTCATAGAGAGGAAACAGTTTTCATCTCAGCTCACTAGGCAAATAAGATCTCACAAAGATTTGCAAGGAATTTACTAAAGGATTTGCAATGAATTGGGTGCAGGGAATGCAGAACATAATAGAGAAAAGAAAAGAAGTCTGGATGAAGTTTTTTTTGATTAAAGAAGGGGAACAAATATGCAAGAGACAAATGCAAGAACTCAGAGAAACACTAGAGAACTTCATCTAGAATTGATCGGCAAGAAAGTCACCCATGTTAGAGTATATTGACTGAGGAGTCAAGAGAGAACACTTGATCGTAGGTCATACTCATCGTTTAAGCTCAAAATGGGGTTACCATTTTTCATTTAAGCATCTTGATGTATTCACATCTTGTTGAGCTACTTTGACCCATGAATTGGGGTAAAGCTTCTCTAAGATGGAATAACAAACCTTGGGTGGTGGTGTTGATCTTGATCATGTAGTTGAACTTGTGTGGGATGCTCAAGATTGATGTAGCTCATCAATGAGGTGGGAGTACCTCTTGTAGTTTGAGTTCATCTACCTACATGGGTTAGTCTTGCAAGGAAGAGCACTTGTGTATCCAAAATGACAATCATATTTGATATCAAATGAAAGTTGATATGGAGAAATTGTCAAAGGATATGTTGAAAAGGTTTCAAGCTTGTCTTCAACCACCATGTTGTAGAGACTTGGTGATGTAGAGATTGCTTAAGATTTGAGTGAGCGACAATCTCATAGAATTAGATTCATCCAAGTACCTATAAGGGTTAGATAGCATGCAATGGTACAAGTATATTCAAGACATATGATCATCATCATAAGAGAAATATTAAGGATTAGTCAAAGGCTCATGCCTTGCATGTATCCAAATGGAGTTTCTACTCCAAGTTTGAGGCATTAATGATGTTCAATTCACCTCTCAAACGGCAAAATATTTTCTCATCAAGCGGTTTGGTGAATATATCCACTAATTGCTTATCGGTATGAACATGCTTAAGATCAATGTCCACTTTGGCAACATGATCTCGAATGAAATGATGACGAACTTCAATATGCTTAGTTCGAGAATGTTGCACGGGATTGTGAGCAATCTTAATAGCACTTTCATTGTCACAAAGCAATGGAACATGTTTCACATAGATCCCATAATCTTTAAGAGTTTGGGTCATCCAAAGTAATTGAGCACAACATGAACAGCGGCAATGTATTCCGCTTCAGCGATAGATAAGGATACCAAGTTTTGTTTCTTGGAGGACCAAGACACAAGAGATCTACCAAGAAATTGACAAGTACCCGAGGTGGACTTTCTA
Source organism: Triticum urartu (assembly GCF_003073215.2). Taxonomy (NCBI): domain Eukaryota; kingdom Viridiplantae; phylum Streptophyta; class Magnoliopsida; order Poales; family Poaceae; genus Triticum; species Triticum urartu. The sequence goes on along the minus strand of NC_053025.1, from coordinate 330,608,484 downwards.
TCAACCTTTTCTCCGTCATAGTCCTAGTCAGAATAGCCAACAAGATCAAAAGAAGACCTTTTAGGATATCAAATGCCAAAATTTGGTGTATGAATTAAGTATCTCATTACCCTTTTCACAGCCTTAAGATGACATTCTTTGGGGGTCGCTTGATATTGTTGGGGAACATAGTATTTAAAAAATTTCCTACGATCACGCAAGATCTATCTAGGAGAAGCATAGCAACGAGTGGGGAGAGCGTGTCCATGTACCCTCGTAGACCGAAAGCGGAAGTGTTTAGTAACACGGTTGATGTAGTCGAACGTCTTAGCGATCCAACCGATCAAGTACCGAATGCACGACACCTTTGTGATCTGCACACGTTCAGCTCGGTGACGTCCCTCGAACTCTAGATCCAGCTGAGGTCAAGGGAGAGTTTCGTCAGCACGACGGCGTGGTGACGGTGATGATGAAGTTACCGACGCAGGGCTTCGCCTAAGCACTATGACAATATGACCGAGGTGGAAAACTGTGGAGGGGGGCACCGCACACGGCTAAAGATTAACTTGCGTGTCTATGGGGTGCCCCTTCCCCCGTATATAAAGGAGGGGAGGAGGAGGAGGGCCGACAACAAGGGGCGCGCCAAAAGGGGGGATTCCTACTCCTAGTGGGAGTAGGTTTCCCCATTTCCTAGTCCAAGTAGGAGAAGAAGGAAGGAGAGGGGAGGGAGAAGGAAAGAGGGGTGGGGGGGGGGGGGCCGCCCCCTCCCTAGTCCAATTCAGACCAGCCCATGGGGGGGCGCTGCCTGTTGGGGAACCCAGTAATTTAAAAAAAATTCCTACGCACACGCAAGATCCATCTAGGTGATGCATATCAACGAGAGGGGGAGAGTATGTCTACGTACCCTCGTAGACCGAAAACGGAAGCGTTATGAAATGTGGTTGATGTAGTCGAACGTCTTTGCAGTCCAACCGATCAAGTACCGAACGCACGACACCTCCGCGATCTGCACACATTCAGCTCGGTGACGTCCCTCGTACTCTTGATCCAGTTGAGGCCGAGGGAGAGTTTCGTCAGCACGGCGGCGTGATGACGGTGATAATGAAGTTACCGACGCAGGGCTTCACCTAAACACTACAACGATATGACCGAGGTGGAAATCTGTGGAGGGGGGAACCACACACGGCTAAACAATCAACTTGTGTGTCTATGGGGTGCCCCCATCCCCGTATATAAAGGGGGGGGGGAGGAGGAGAGGGCCGGCCTAGCAGGAGGCGCGCCCAAGGGGGGCAATCCTACTCGAAGTAGGTTTGCCCCCCCTCTTTCCTATTCCTACTTGGAGAAGGAGGAAGGAGGAGGAGCGGAGAAGGAAAGGGGGGCCGGCTCCCCAAACCCTAAACCAATTTGTTTGGGCCTAGGGGGGCGCCCCACCACTTGCCTACTGCCCTCTTTCTCCACTAGGGCCCATTAAGGCCCATTGACTCCCCCGGGGGGTTCCGGTAACCTCGTGGTACTCCGAAAAATGCCCGAACTCATCTGGAACCATTCCGGTGTCCAAACATAGCCTTCCAATATATCGATCTTTATGTCTCGACCATTTCGAGACTCATCGTCATGTCCGTGATCACATCTGGGACTCCGAACTACCTTCGGTACATCAAAACACATAAACTCATAATACCGATCGTCATCGAACGTTAAGCGTGCGGACCCTACGGGTTCGAGAACTAGACATGACTGAGACTCACTTCCGGTCAATAACCAATAGTGGAACCTGGATGCTCATATTGGTTCCTACATATTCTACGAAGATCTTTATCGGTCAAACCGCATAACAACATACGATGTTACCTTTGTCATCGGTATGTTACTTGTCTGAGATTCGATTGTCGGTATCATCACAGCTAGTTCAATCTCGTTACCGGCAAGTCTATTTACTCGTTCCGTAATGCATCATCCCGCAACTAACTCATTAGTCACATTGCTTGCAAGGCTTATAGTGATGTGCACTACCAATAGGGCCCAGAGATACCTCTCCGATACACGGAGTGACAAATCCTAATCTTGATCTATGACAACTCAACAAACGCCATTAGAGACACATGTAGAGCATCTTTATAATCACCCAGTTACGTTGTGATGTTTGATAGCACACAAGGTGTTCCTCCGGTATTCAGGAGTTGCATAATCTCATAGTCATAGGAACATGTATAAGTTATGGAGAAAGCAATAGCAATGAACTAAACGATCATAGTGCTAAGCTAACGGATGGTTCAAGTCAATCACATCATTCTCTAATGATGTGATCCCGTTCATCAAATGACAACTCTTGTCCATGGCTAGGAAACTTAACCATCTTTATGTAATGCCGTCGATGCGGCTATATCTCCCACGTGTCGAAGTACGACTTAGAGGCATAACCGCATTGAAAGCAATGTCGCAAGTGAGGTAATCTTCACACAACCCATGTAATACATAAGGGAAAAGAGACATAGTTGGCTTACACTCGCCACTTCACACAAATACATGAATAAAGCATTACAACATCCAAATACAGTAAGGTCCGACTACGGAACCAAAATAAAAGAAGAACCCCAAATGCGACAAGGTCCCCGACCGACCCCAACTGGGCTCCACTACTGCTCAACTAGAACAAAACAACACAAAGGACAAGATCTTCATTGAGCTCCTCCTGAGCTTGGTTGCGTCATCTGCACGGACTCATGGGCACCTGCAAGCTGGTTTGGAAGTATCTGTGAGCCACGGGGACTCAACAATCTCCCACCCTCGCGATCAAGACTATTTAAGCTTATGGGTAAGGTAAAAGGTATGAGGTGGAGCTGCAGCAAGCGACTAGCATATATGGTGGCTAACATACGCAAATGAGAGCGAGAAGAGAAGGCAAAGCACGGTCGATAAAAGTATGATCAAGAAGTGATCCTAGAACAACCTACGTCAAGCATAACTCCAACACCGTGTTCACTTCCCGGACTCCGCCGGAAAGAGACCATCACGGTTACACACGCAGTTGATTCATTTTAATTAAGTTAAGGTTCAGGTTATCTACCACCAGACATTAACAAATTCCCATCTGCCCATAACCGCGGGCACGGCTTTCAAAAGTTCAAATCCCTGCAAGGGTGTCCCAACTTAGCCCATGACAAGCTCTCACGGTCAACGAAGGAATAGACCTCCTCCCGAGACATTCCGATCAGACTCGGTATCCCGGTTCTACAAGACATCCTCGACAATGGTAAAATAAGTCCAGGAAAACCACCCGATGCGCCGACATCCCGATAGGAGCTGCACATATCTCGTTCTCAGGGCACACCGGATAAGCTAAGCGTACGGGAGCCAACGTAACCCAAGTTGCCAAGGGACGGCCCCGCACGGTGCTCCGGGTTGGACCAGCACTTAGAGAAGCACTGGCCCAAGGGGGTTAAAATAAGATGACCCTTGGGCTGGACTAACCCAAGGGAAAAAGAGGCTAGGTGGCAAATGGTAAAACCAAGGTTGGGCCTTGCTGGAGGAGTTTTATTCAAAGAGAACTCTCAAGGGGTTCCCATTATAACCCAACCGCGTAAGGAACGCAAAATCCGGGAACATAACACCGATATGACGGAAACTAGGGCGGCAAGAGTGGAACAAAACACCAGGCATAAGGCCGAGCCTTCCACCCTTTACCAAGTATATAGATGCATTAATTAAATAAGATATATTATGATATCCCAACAAGTAAACATGTTCCAACAAGGAACAACATCTCCATGTTCCAACAAGGAACAAACTTCAATCTTCACCTGCAACTAACAACGCTATAAGAGGGGCTGAGCAAAGCGGTAACATAGCCAAACAACGGTTTGCTAGGACAAGGTGGGTTAGAGGCTTGGTTCAACAATATGGGAGGCATGATCAACAACTGGTAGGTATCGCAGCATAGGCATAGCAAAAGAGCGAGCATCTACCAAGCAAAGATAGAAGTGATTTCAAGGGTATGATCATCTTTCCCAAAATCCCGCAAGGAAGAAGAACGAGTCCATGAAGAACATAAAAAGACGAAGTTGAACGAATCCTCACAACACGACGTTATCAGAACCAACCCGAAGAAGCAACACCGGAAAGAAGCAAACAACATAGTAAACAATCAACACATAGACATGGCATGATGCACAATCAAGTATGATGCATGTCCGGTTTAATGAAGCATGGCATGGCAAAGTGCACAAAGAATCCTACAAATTAAGTGGAGCTCATTATGCAACGGAGTTGCATATTGAAGAAAACACCACATGACTTATTTAGTTCTCTCTCGTTTATGTACCCAACAAGATTAAATGTTGTTAGCATGGCAAGAGATGAAGCATAAAGAAACTACACATCTAGTCAAGGTTAAATGAGGCCGGAAGCAACGAACAACAAATCCGGAAACTCCTCATGTGCATATATTAGGTTAGGTCCTGTTCTGCCCTAAACCATATTTTTAGAGTTTTTTAACATGCAAAACAAGTACACCATGTTAAACTAGGCATTTTTCTACCCCATTTACATATAAAGATTATTTAAAACCGAGCTACGGTTATTCAGTTGTGAATTAAATAATTTTAACATGGCATAGGAGCAAATTTAAACAAACATCATTTAAACATTTTGAACCTGGATGAAAGTTGGATATTATGAATCTAGACAAAATTCTAAGCAAGTTTCATGTATAATTCAATTTAATCCGATGCACCAATTGTGAGTTATTATATGCATGAAACTAGGGGGGTTTTCTGTAAAATCTGCCGTCTCAGGATTAATAGAAAAAAACGTTCTGCGAGAAAAACAATATGTCCTGGGCCGAATCTGGCCGGCCCAAAAGTGCACAGAGATAGGGGCTGCTCACTAGGCCTCATGGGCCGGTCGGTGGAGGAGGTTGGGCAGGCCAAATCTGGCTTGGGCCTTGGGAGGCTGCGGTGGCCTAGGCAGGCAGGTCAGCGCGGGCGTTGACTCGATCTTGAGCAGCAGTTAGATGCAGGGGGCTGGGACAATGCGTCGCTCTCCTTGCGAAGCAGAAGCCGGGGATGTCGGGGAATAGGTGGATCCGGGAGATGTGTGGGAGGCTGGATCCAACGGTGAGGAGGACTTGGACGGCGTCAGAGATGTCCGGTGGTGGTGGCCGCGACTCCATGGGGATGGTGCCATGGGTTCCTGCAAGAAGAAGAGATGGAGAGGTGAGGGGCATCCAGAGGGAGCAGATAAAAGAGAAAGGAGGGACATGGCAAGGAGCGGGACGACCTGGCATGAGGCTGCTTTGGCTAGCTCCAGCGGCAGCGCGGTCGACGCCGGAGGGAGGCGTGCGTGCGGAGAGGCGGTGAGGTGACGAGCGGGATGCGGCGCGCGAGGGAGGGGGCTCAGCTGCAGAAGAGGTCCGGTGGGGTAGTTCGTGGAGGAGGGCACATGCACGGCTAAAGCCCCGGTGGAGTCCCGGCGTGGAGATCAAGAGGAGGTGGCCTCGGGCATGAGAAAGGGATCGAGGGGAAGGCTCAGATGGAATCTTGTTGGTCTGGGACCGAGGAGAAGGGGATCGGGGAGGATCCCGATGTTATTTGAGTGTGGCGGCGGCAAGGGGGGAGGATGGGACATTGTCCCTAGATTTTAGGGTTGCTACCTAGGGGATTGGTCTATATGTAGTAAGTGGATTTTTGGATAGGGGCATTAGGTCCCTCCGATCTTAATCGGACGGACGGGAAAATTAGGTTAGGTAGCCCAAAGAGAAAAATGGAGACGTTTTGTAGATGTTTGGGGATGATCTGAGTCCAATGATGACGACTGCCCGATCCTGGTTCGGGTAAGTTTCGGACACGCGCGAGGGGTCGGTGCACTATGCAGAGAGGGTCTCAGGGTCTGGCGGTTGATAGCGGACTATGCAGAAAGCTTTGGGCTGGGAAGAGAGAGACCCGGCGATTGTTTCCGAAGACCGAAAACGTCCGACGTTAGACCGACTATAATGCCGCTATAGTTAATCGTTGGGGCGTCAAATGAACTCCGATTGCGATGAAACTTGACAAGCGGTCTATCTACACTATAATAAGACCACACGCCAACTTTCATCCCATTCCGAGAACATTTTCCGGCCACTTATAAAATACTATTTCGGACATGCCGCGGGCGCGTGCAAGTGTGTCTGGGCTCAGAACGGACAACAGACGGAACTGGGAGACCCGGACTAATGCAAGTTTCGAAAACATGATGATGCAATGCAGATGATGACATGGCAAGATGCAACACGAAAGCAAATGACATGGCAACGACAGCGAATAACTGGAGGACACCTAGCACATCGGTCTCGGGGCGTCACACTTTATTAACGAGCTAGTCTAGTAGAGGCATACTAGTGACACACTGTTTGTCTACGTATTCACACATGTATTAAGTTTCCGGTTAATAGTATTCTAGCATGAATAATAAACATTTTTCCATGATATAAGGAAATATAAATAACAACTTTATTATTGCCTCTAGGGCATATTTCCTTCAGTCTCCCACTTGCACTAGAGTCAATAATCTAGTTCACATCGTCATGTGATTTCACACCAATAGTTCACATCTTTATGTGATTAGTTCACATCTTCATGTGACTAATACCCAAAGGGTTTACTAGAGTCAATAATCTAGTTCACATCGCTATGTGATTAACACCCAAAGAGTGATCATATTTTGTGAGAGAAGTTTAGTCTACGGGTCTGCAACATTCAGATCCGTATGTATTTTGCAAATTTCTATGTCTACAATACTCTGCATGGAGCTACTCTAGCTAATTGCTCCCAGTCTCAATATGTATCTAGATCGAGACTTAGAGTCATCTAGATCGGTGTAAAAAGCTTGCATCGACGTAACTCTTTACGACGAACTCTTTTATCACCTCCATAACCGAGAAATATTTCATTAGTCCTCTAAGGATAATTTTGACCGCTGTCCAGTGATCTACTACTAGATCACTATTGTACTCCCTTGCCAAAATGATGCTAAGGTATACAGTAGGTCTGGTACACAACATAGCATATTTTATAGAACCTATGACTGAGCCAGAGGGAATGAATTTTCATTCTCTTTCTATTTTCTGCTATGGCTGGGTTTTGAGTCTTTACTCAATTTCACACCTTACAACTCAGGCAAGAACTCCTTCTTTGACTAATCCATTTTGAACTCCTTCAAAATCTTATCAAGGTATGTATTCATCGAAAGTCTTATCAAGCGTCTTGATCTATCTTTATAGATGTTGATGCCCAATATGTAAGTAGCTCTACAGGTAATTCTTTCTTTGAAAAACACCTTTCAAATTCACCTTGATGCTTTCTAGAAAATTCTACATCATTTACGGTCAACAATATGTCATTCACATATACTTATCAGAAATGCTGTAGTGCTCCCACTCACTCTCTTGTAAATACAGGCTTCTCTAAAAGTCTGTATAAAACTATATGCTTTGATCAACTCATCAAAGCGTATATTCGAAGTCAGAGATGCTTGCACCAGTCCATAGATGGATCGCTGGAGCTTGCACACTTTGTTAGCACCTTTAGTATTACCAAAACCTTCTGGTTGCATCATACACAACTCTTCTTTAATAAATCCATTAAGGAATTCTGATTTGATATCCATTTGCCAAATTTCATAAAATGTGGCAACTGCTAACACGATTCGGACAGACTTTTAAGCATCGATACGAGTGAGAAAATCTCATCGTAGTCAACACTTTGAACTTGTTGAAAATATTTTTGCGACAATTCGATCTTTGTAGATAGTAACACTACTATCAGTGTCCGTCTTCCTCTTGAAGATCCATTTATTCTCAATGGCTCACCGATCATCGGGTAAGTCAATCAAAGTCCATACTTTGTTCTCATACATGGATCCCATCTCAGATTTCATGGCCTTAAGCCATTTCGCAGAATCTGGGCTCATCATCGCTTCCTCATAGTTCGTAGGTTCATCATGGTCTAGTAACATGACTTCCAGAACAGGATTAACACACCACTCTAGTGCGGAATGTACTCTAGTTGACCTACGAGGTTTGGTAGTAACTTGATCTAAAGTTTCATGATCATCATCATTAACTTCCTCAGTAATTGGTGTAGGCATCACTGGAACTGATTTCTGTGATGAACTACTTTCCAATTCAGGAGAAGGTACAATTACCTCATCAAGTTCTACTTTCCTCCCACTCACTTCTTTCGGGAGAAACTCCTTCTCTAGAAAGGATCCATTATTGGCAACAAATATCTTTGCCTTCAGATCTGTGATGCAGCACTTAAAAGAGTGACAAGGGAGATGCGTCCTCTGGCGAGTCAGCTGGCAGAGGATGCTAACTTGACGGTTCACCGGTCTTATTATGATGCCAACAACAAATGGGTTAACCCTATCATTCTGGAGGCGCAAAATCTTATTCCAGGAATCCGTAAGCACACTTATGCCCCTGACATTGATCCGTCAGAACTTATTAGTGAAGAAGCTATCTTTCAGGCCTTAACCCGGATTGACTGGACCACCACAAACATCCAGCCGCTAGGTGGGGAAGAGGAAGCTGAACCGACGCTAGATGACCCATCAACTTCGCAGCAACATGGTAATGAGACTTGATCCGGCAATTAGAGTGATGCTCTAGAAACCTTGTTCTGCTGGAAACACCATATTTTGGGCCTTCAAGCGCCTTGTAATAAGCTAGTGGAAATGCTTTGATCCGTGGCCCTCGTGCAGCGGGATACACTTTGCATTGATTTGTCATGAGAATTTTAGTACTGGCTTATGTATTTTTACAATATTATGCAATCCCTGTGTCTGCATACAGAAAATCTGTCCAGGTGGTTTACCACCGGACGGGTCAAAATATCCCACTTGGTAAGCAACTATGGGTTACCTATGATATAAAACATTGCTGTCGGTTTACCAATTGTGATTTGAAGAAGGGTGAAAACCCAAACTCCACCGTACCATGTTGGTATATATATGATATAGAACCGGGTTGTGATGAACGCCGGCCGATTGCTGGAGACAAAGCGTCAAAGCCAGACCGGTTTTGAAGGATGCTGGATTACCTTTAATTGTATACTTGAACAGAAGATCCGTAAGCCATGCCGGGTTTAAAAAACTCCGGTTTAACGTAGACCTCATGAAAAATAGAAACCTGGCAGAAAAAAGCAAACAAAAAACTGTAGTCGAGGCTTTTCGAGGGCTGCCAGGCCCAAATCGAGGCTTTTCATGGGCTGCCAGGCCACTGAGTTAAACCATTTTGGCAAAGCCTTTTAAGATGGCCCTCCAACCAACCAATCATCATTTTAACTTTGACAAGTTCAGGGTCTCAATGAGAGTAACTATCAAACATTCGAAGGGTCGTGCCAGGATTACTTGGATAGGAGTGGCTTACTTGATGAAGGCAGGTTAACCCGGGGTTTTAGGTGAATACACCAGGCTTCCAAGCCGTGGGTCGATACCCAGCTACAAGGGTCCTTTCAAACTCTTTGGTATTTGACGCAAAGAGCCCCCAAGTAACTTTGTGAGCTGTGCTCAATGGGTGCCTATGTTTGAGTTGTGCGTAGCAACAAGACTCTCTTTGGCCCCTTGGTTGTGAAGCTCCCAAGCTTTGTTGTGGCGTGATAGCCGCATCAAAAGGGTAGTAACGCTATGTTCTCTTTGGTGAATACACCTATGTTTGAACAGGGAGCCCCCAAGGAGTGATAGCCGCATCAAGAGGGTAGTAATGCTATGTTCTCTTTGGTGAATACACCTATGTTTGAACAGGAAGCCCCCAAGTTAACAGATATTTGAAGGAAGAAAACGGCAGAGGCCCTGCTTGATAGCAAGGATGCCGGTTTATTACATTGATCATAATATATACATTGTTGAAATATGTACATATGAAAAGCCCGTGACTTTAAGTGTAATAAGGCCGTAGGAGAGCTATGTTCCATGGCCGCCGGGTCTCCTCCTCAGAGCTACGTGAGTCTTCTCGAACGTCAATGAGGTGGTATGATCCGTTGTGAAGATTTTTGCTGACCACAAAAGGCCCTTCCCAAGGTGGGGATAACTTGTGCATATCAGTCTGGTCTTGAATGAACCGAAGTACCAAATCACCTTCTTGAAAGGTTCTTGTCCTAACCCGGTGGCTGTGATAACGCCGTAGGTCTTGTTGATAAATCGCCGACTGAGCCAAAGCCATGTCTCGCTTCTCATCTAACAGGTCTAGCGCCTGTTGGCGTGCTTGCTCATTGTCCGCTTCAACATAATTCGCGACCCGGGGCGAGTCGTGACGAATATCACTTGGAAGGACAGCCTCAGCCCCATAAACCAGAAAAAGGACGTATATCCCGTAGATCGGTTTGGGGTGGTATTTATGCTCCATAACACAGATGGTAATTCCTCCACCCAACAACCCGGTGTCCGCTTCAAAGGGACCATGAGCCGAGGCTTGATGCCCTTCAGGATTTCTTGATTTGCCCTCTCAGCTTGACCATTAGACTGGGGGTGAGCCACGGACGCTACATCAAGCCGGATGTGCTCTCGTTGGTAGAACTCCTCCATCTCACCTTTAGAAAGGTTCGTACCATTATCTGTGATGATGCTATGTGGAAAGCCGAAACGGAAAATAATCTTTTTGAGAAATTGAACCGCCGTGGCTGCATCACATTTACTGACGGGCTCCGCTTCAACCCATTTGGTGAACTTGTCAACCGCCACCAACAGGTGGGTCTTCTTGTCCTTAGAACGCTTAAAGGGTCCAACCATATCAAGCCCCCAAGTAGCAAACGGCCAAGTGATGGGAATCATGCGTAACTCCTGAGCAGGAACATGAGCATGACGTGAAAATTTATGACAAGCGTCACACCGCTTTACCAAGTCTTCCGCATCAGAATGAGTTGTCAACCAGTAGAACCCGTGTCGGAAAGCCTTAGCAACCAAGGACTTTGAGCTGGCATGGTGACCGCAATCCCCTTCATGGATTTCCCGTAGAATCTCTTGTCCTTCTTCAGGAGAAACACAACGTTGGAATACGCCTGAAACGCTAGAACGGTGCAACTCGCCATTGTGAACGACCATAGACTTGGACCGCCGGACTATCTGCCTGGCGAAAAGTTCGTCTTCTGGTAATTCGCCCCGGTTCAGATACTATGGAACCGTCCAATCCGGAGTGGCATGTAGAACGGCTACCAATTGGGCCTCTGGATCAGGAACAGCTAAATCCTCTTCTGTAGGCAACTTTACAGACGGATTATGCAAGATATCTAGAAAGGTATTAGGTGGTACCGGTTTACGCTGAGATCCCAGTCGGCTTAGAGCATCTGCTGCTTCATTCTTGCGCCGGTCAATGTGCTCCACCTGATAACCCTTAAAGTGACCTGCTACAATATCCACCTCGCGCCTATAAGCCGCCATGAGCGGGTCTTTAGAATCCCAAGTACCAGAAACTTGCTGAGCCACCAGATCAGAATCTCCAAAGCATCGAACCCGGCTTAAGTTCATTTCCTTAGCTACACGAAGACCGTGGAGCAAGGCCTCGTACTCCGCTGCATTGTTAGTACAAGGAAACATTAAGCAGATAACATAACAAATCTTATCTCCTCGAGGGGAAGTGAGGACAACTCCAGCCCCCGAGCCTTCCAGCTGCCTGGATCCATCAAAGTGAATGGTCCAGTATGTATTATCCGGTTTGTCTTCTGGTGCCTGTAACTCGGTCCAATCATTGATGAAGTCCACAAGCGCCTGAGATTTGATAGCTGTTCGGGGTGTATACCTCAAACCATGGGGACCAAGCTCAATCGCCCACTTCGCAACCCGGCCAGTTGCCTCTCTATTCTGGATTATATCGCCCAAGGGAGCAGAACTGACCACTGTGATAGGATGACCTTGAAAATATTGCTTGAGTTTCCTACTTGCCATGAAAACTCCATACACTAGCTTCTGTCAATCCGGATATCTTTGCTTTGATTCGATCAGTACCTCACTGATATAATAAACTGGTTGTTGAACCAGATATTCTTTTCCGGCCTCCTTACGTTCAACCACAATCGCCACACTGACCGCCCAGGCGTTGGCAGCCACGTACAACAATAGAGGCTCATTATCAACTGGAGCAGCGAGGACTGGCGGTTCAGCTAGCTGCCGCTTCAATTCCTCGAATGCCGCATTGGCGGCATCAGTCCAGACGAATTTATCTGTTTTCTTCAACATCTGATACAGGGGAATCGCCTTCTCTCCCAAACGGCTGATAAATCGGCTGAGGGCTGCAATCCGGCCCGCCAGCCGCTGAACATCATTGATACATGCCGGTTTAGCCAAGGATGTGATTGCTTTGATTTTTTCCAGATTTTCCTCAATGCCTCTGTTAGACACAAGAAAACCCAAGAGTTTGCCTGCTGGAACACCAAAAACACATTTGTCCGGGTTGAGCATCATTTTATAAACCCGAAGATTGTCAAAAGTCTCCTTGAGATCATTTATCAGGGTTTCCTGCTTCCTGGATTTCACCACAATGTCATCCACATAGGCATGAACATTACGCCCGATCTGCTTGTGAAGACAATTTTGCACACTACGCTGGTAGGTTGCTTGGGCACTCTTGAGCCCAAAGGGCATAGAAACATAGCAGAAGGCTCCAAAGGGAGTGATGAAGGCCGTCTTCTCCTAGTCCTTAACTGCCATCTTAATCTGATGATAACCTGAATAAGCATCCAGGAAACTCAGGCGCTCACAACCCGCCGTTGCATCAATAATCTGATCAATACGCGGGAGAGCGAAAGGATCTGCCAGGCAAGCTTTATTCAAATCAGTGTAGTCCACACACATACGCCAAGTGCCATTTTTATTAAGAACAAGCACCGGATTAGCCAACCATTCGGGATGAAACACTTCAACAATAAACCCAGCCGCCAGTAGTCGGGCTACCTCTTCGCCGATGGCCTTGCGTCTTTCTTCGTTAAAGCGGCGAAGCTACTGCTTGACCGGCTTAAACTTAGGATCAATATTTAGGGTGTGCTCAGCGAGTTCCCTCGGTACACCTGGCATGTCAGAAGGTTTCCATGCAAAGATGTCCCGGTTCTCACGGATGAACTCGATGAGCGCGCTTTCCTATTTCGGATCCAGATTTGAACTGATACTAAACTGCTTGGATGAATCACCAGGGACGAAGTCAACAAGCTTAGTCTCATTAGCCAGTTTGAATGTCAGGGCCGGGTCATGTTCAGTCGTAGGTTTCTTCAGAGGGGTCATATCCGTCGGATCAACATTGTCTTTATAGAATTTCAGCTCCTCTGTGGCACAAACCGATTCTGCATAGGCTGCTTCACCTTCCTCGCAATCCAAGGCAATCTTTCGGCTCCCATGTACTGTGATCGTCCCTTTATAACCTGGCATCCTGAGCTGTAGATAGACATAATAGGGCCTCGCCATGAATCTCGTGTAAGCCGGCCGTCCAAAGAGCGCGTAATATGGACTCTGGATTTTCACCACTTCAAAGGTCAAAGTCTCAGACCTGGAATCAAACTCATCTCCAAACAAAACTTCCAAAGCAATCTTTCCCACAGGGTAGGCCGACTTACCTGGTACCACACCATGAAAGATAGTGTTTGATGGTTTAAGATTCTTATCCGTCAAACCCATGCGACGGAAAGTCTCATAGTACAGGATGTTGATACTGCTCCCTCCATCCATCAGAACCTTGGTAAACTTATAGCCTCCCACCTGAGGCGCTACCACCAAGGCTAGCTGACCCGGATTGTCAACCCGGGGCGGGTGATCCTCCCTGCTCTACACAATAGGCTGCTTCGACCATCGTAGATAATGTGGTACAGCCGGTTCAACAGTATTGACTGCCCTCTTGTGAAGTTTCTGATCCCTCTTGCACAAGCTGGTAGTGAACACATGATACTGTCCGCTGTTCAACTGCTTGGGGTGACTTTGGTAACCTGTCTGTTGTTGATTCCCTTGGTTATTCTGCTGGTTATTACCATGGTTGTTCTAATGGCCCTGGTTGTTCTGAAATCCAAAGCTTGAACCGCCGCCCCCATGGAAACCTGGGCCTGAACCACCGGGTGGATCCTGATCATACCGGTATAAATCAGAATTTTTGAACTCCCTCATTATGTGACGATCTTTCCAAACATGTGTGGCAGGGGCCTCCTTGGTTCCATGCTTCGGGCAGGGCTGGTTTAACAAACGCTCCAGATTCATGCCGCGCTGGGGCGGTTTACCTTTGCGACGCTGCATATTTGTGTTAGCCACCAAATCTGAATTATCCGCTTTACGCTTACTGTTATTCCCATGGCCCCTTGGTTGTGGTGCTGCCCTTTTGCACCGCTGTTCTTCTTTCCCTTCTTCGGTTTGTCCTCCTCTGAATCTGGATCCTTGGTATTATCTGAATCAGCATACTTAACTAAAGCGGCCATGAGTGTTGACATGTCGTTGCAATGACGTTTGAGCCTTCCCAACTTCTGTTTTAATGGCTTGAAACGGCAATTGCCCTCCAACGTTAATACTGCGGTATCTGCATTAATACAATCTAACGAATGCAAAATTGTCGAGACTCGTTTAACCCAATGGGTCGTGGACTCCCCCTCCTCTTGGACACAAGCGGCCAGATCTACAATTGACATCGACTGCTTGCACGTATCCTTGAAGTTCTAGATAAATTGACGCTTTAATTCGGCCCATGAGTCGATAGAGTTGGTTGGCAAGCTCTTCAACCAAGTATGAGCTGTTCCTTCCAGCATCATGGTGAAATATTTAGCACAAACCTCCTCATCCACATCTAACATCTCCATTGCCATCTCATAGCTCTCCACCCACGCCTCTGGCTGCAAATCGGCGGTGTAATTTGGTACCTTACGAGGTCCCTTGAAATCCTTGGGCAATCGCACATTATGCAATGCGGGAGTTAAACATGGTACCCCTAGGGAACTGAACATTACCCCTGGCTCCACGGAGGCAGTGGGGTGAACCGGAGTATGATGCCGTGCTTCGTGTCGAGCTGTCAACTCGGCCCCCCATCGTGCGCGGCCGTGATCCACAACATCTTGCACATTAGCACCTCCCCCGGCCGGGTTGTTCCCCCATGGCGAATTTCGATGGCGTGTGCTACTGGATACGGCCGGTTCGTCCTCCATGTGTCTGCTATAACTCCGGCTTGGACAGGGAGTGGAATGAATCCTCTCACGGCTGTGTGAATACGCTTGCTGTTGATTCAGTGCTGTCTGAAGGAGATCCCTGGCCCGACGCGCTTCCACTGCCACTGGTGATTCACCGTCGGTTGGGAGAGCCACCAGGCGTGAAGCGGCGGCCACAATATTATCCAACGGGTTGGAATAATGCCCGGGCTGAACCGGCGCTCCTGCTTCCGGTACCCCCGCCTGGTTTGGCGCGGGTTGATTACCAGCTCCTGCACCTGGCGTGTTGAAAAGCTTTTGCGGCTCATAAGCCGACAGGAGACGTGATCGGTACCTTCTTCTCATGACCTCTTCTGAAGCATTCTGATCTAGTCTAATCCGGTAATCCTGTGGTTCCAACTCGGCCCGCTCTGTGGCCATCCTGGTGTTCTCTGCCGCCAGGTCCGCTTTAGCCTGGGCTATCTGATCTTTTACCTTTAGAATCTCCGCATTGTGCTGATCCCTAGCTGCTGCGTCTACCTCCGCGGACATCAGTGCCGCTAGAGTGTCAAACAAATCAGACAAGACTTGGGCCGAAGGCGGTGCCGAGCTTCCTGCACCTGCTGGCGTGGCCATTGTTGAACCGGAGAGCATTGCTGCGGCGGTAGATGAATGAGGCGCTGGTCGTGTGCCGGCCATGAAGACAGCGGCCCGGTTTGGCAGACCGGGGGAATCCAGAATACTGTTGCCCTCGGATCCTCCCTCAATCCAGCCGTCGTACAACTGGTAGAGCGATTCAGTTTCTCCGGAAGACTCGTCATCACTGCGGACTACATTTTCTCCATCAGAGATCGGTTCCTCCTCGTAACCCGAACCATGGACGACACCCACAAAAACATGCCTGGACTCAGGCTGAGCCGGTGAAGAACTTGCGTGCCGAGCCGTCTCGATGATGTCAGTGCAGGTGTCCGGCTCGGGGGCCGGTTCGCTGATCTTGCCGATGAAGATGTGAATCCCACCAATGGGGACCCGGTACCCGTATTCAATTGAATCAGCCTCGGGACCACGTCCTGCGTTGTCGATGTAGAGCTTGCCGCGGTGACTCTTCGTCATCCGGCCCACATCGTATCCCTTCAGTCCATCGAAATTGCTCTTCAAGAACTCGAAACCATCGTGCGATAGCCCCACGATGGGCGCCAACTGTCGTGGAATTGTCACGGCAGATGTCCTCATGGAAGGACTTACTCGTGGAGCCATCACTACGGGTTAGCTTGAAGGGGTTAAACCGGACAAAGGGACACGAGAGTTTATACTAGTTCGGCCCCTTCGATGAAGGTAAAAGCCTACATCTAGTTGTGATTGGTATTGCTGGGGTTTCGAAGACCAGGGAGCGAATCTGCTTTGTCTGGCTTCGAGTTGTTGTTTCCTGTCCCTGAACCGCCACCGGGTCACCCCTTTATATATTCAGGAGGATCCCGGCCGGTCTACGGAGTCCCGAGGCTAGCTCATACAAGTGTCCGCCTCGGTCTCTTCTTCCTTATCTTACGATGCAAGTTTATACAATCATGGCGGTTTACTATCATGGGCCCTAAACCGCCTGTGGGCTCCGGGCCTCTAAGCTTCATCCGTAAAGCGCCATCTTCTGGGTTTCCTTGGGCTTCAGTATAACTGAAGGTGAACCGGCCCCTCCTGGGCGGTTTACCCTCAGTGGTTATGTCTTCAAAAGAAGGTGTATCCAACAGTTTCTTTTGGGTATCCTATGAAGACACACTTCTCCGATATGGGTTCGAGCTTATCACGTTGAAACTTTTTCACATAAGCATCTCAACCCCAAACTTTAAGAAACAACAGCTTTGGTTTCTTGCCAAACCATAGTTCATACGGTGTCATCTCAACGGATTTAGATGGTGCCCTATTTAACGTGAATGCAGCTGTCTCTAATGCATAACCCCGAAAACGATAATGGTAAATTCGTAAGAAACATCATAGGTCGCACCATATCTAATAAAGTATAGTTACGACGTTCGGACACACCATTATACTGTGGTGTTCGAGGTGGCGTGAGTTGCGAAACTATTCCACATTGTTTCAAATGAAGACCAAACTCGTAACTCAAATATTTGCCTCCGTGATCAGATCGTAGAAACTTTATTTTCTTGTTACGATGATCTTCCACTTCACTCTGAAATTCTTTGAACTTTTCAAATGTTTCAGACGTATGATTCATTATGTAGATATACCCATATCTGCTCAAATCATCTGTGAAGGTCAGAAAATAATGATACCTGCCGCGAGCCTCAACACTCACCGGACCGCATACATCGGTATGTATTATTTCCAATAAGTCAGTGGCTCGGTTCATTGCCGGAGAACGGAGTCTTAGTCATCTTTCCCATGAGGCATGGTTCGCAAGCATCAAATGATTCATAATCAAGTGATTCCAAAAGTCCATCCGCATGGAGTTTCTTCATGCGCTTTACACCAATATGACCTAAACGGCAGTGCCAGAAATATGTTGCACTATCATTATCAACTTTGCATCTTTTGGCATCAATATTATGAATATGTGTATCACCACAATCGATATTCAATAAACCATTTATATTAAGTGTATGACCATAGAAAGTTTTATTCATGTAAACAGAACAACAATTATTCTTTGACTTGAATGAATAACCGTATTGCAATAAACATGATCCAATCATATTCATGCTCAACGCAAACACGAAATAACATTTATTTTAGGTTCAACACTAATCCCGAAGGTAAAAGGAGTGTGCGATGGTGATCTTATCAACCTTGGAATCATTTCCAACACACATCGTCACCTTGCCCTTAACTAGTCTTTGTTCATTTTGCAACTTCTGTTTCGAGTTACTAATCTTAGCAACTGAACTGGTATCAAATACCCTGGGGTTACTATGAACACTAGTAAAGTACACATCAATAACATGTATATCAAATATACTTTTGTTCACTTTGCCATCCTTCTTATCCGCCAAGTATTTGGGGGTAGTTCCGCTTCAAGTGACCATTCCCTTTGCAGTAGAAGCACTCAGTTTCAGGCTTAGGTCTAGCTTTGGGCTTCTTCATGGGAGTGGCAACTTGCTTGCCATCCTTCTTGAAGTTCCCTTTATTTACCATGCCCTTTTACTTGAAACTAGTGGTCTTGTCAACCATCAACACTTGATGCTTTTTCTTTATTTCTACCTTCGCCGATCAGCATTGCGAAGAGCTTGGGAATCGTTTCTATTATCCCTTGCATATTATAGTTCATCACGAAGTTCTAGTAACTTGGTGATAGTGACTAGAGAACTCTGTCAATCACTATCTTATCTGGAAGATTAACTCCCACTTGATTCAAGTGATTGTAGTACTCAGACATTCTGAGCACATGCTCACTAGCTGAGCTATTCTCCTCCATCTTGTAGGCAAAGTACTTGTCAGAGGTCTCATACCTCTTAACACGGGCATGAGTCTGAAATACCAATTTCAGCTCTTGGAACATCTCATATGCTCCGTGGCATTCAAAACATTTTTGAAGTCCCGGTTCTAAGATGTAAAGTATGGCGCACTAAACTATCAAGTAGTCATCATACCGAGCTTGTCAAACGTTCATAACGTCTACATCGGCTCTTGCAAAAGGTCCATCACCTACCGGTGCATCAAGGACATAATTCTTCTGTGCAGCAAGGAGGATAATCCACAGATCATGGATCCAGTCCGCATCATTGCTACTATTATCTTTCAACTTATTTTTCTCTAGGAACATATCATAAATAAAATGGGGAAGCTATACGCGAGCAATTGATCTACAACATAGATATGAAAATACTATCAGGACTAAGTTCATGATAAATTTAAGTCCAATTAATCATATTACTTAAGAACTCCCACTTAGATAGACATCCCTCTAGTCATCTAAATGATCACGTGATCCATATCAACTAAACCATGTCCGATCATCACGTGAGATGGAGAAGAGAAGTTTTCAACGGTGAACATCACTATATTGATCATATCTACTATATGATTCACACTCGACCTTTCGGTCTCACTATTCCGAGGCCATATCTGCATATGCTAGGCTCGTCAAGTTTAACTTGAGTATTCTGTTTGTGCAAAATTGGCTTGCACCCATTTTATGTGAACGCAGAGCTTATCACACCTGATCATCACGTGGTGTCTCGGCACGACGAACTGTAGCAACGGTGCCTACTCAGGGAGAACACTTATACCTTGAAACTTGGTGAGAGATCATCTTATAATGATACCACCATACTAAGCAAAATAAGATGCATAAAGGATAAACATCACATGCAATCAATATAAGTGATATGATATGGCCATCATCATCTTGTGCCTTCGATCTCCATCTCCAAAGCACCGTCATGATCACCATCATCACCGGCTTGACACCTTGATCTCCATCGTAGCATCGTTGTCGTCTCGCCAACTATTTCTTCCACAACTATCGCTACCGCTTAGTGTTTAAGTATAGCAATTACATGGCGACTGCATTTCATACAGTAAAGTGACAACCATATGGCTCCTCCCAGTTGCCGATATCTGTGTTACAAAACATGATCATCTCATACAACAATTTATATAATCATGTCTTGACCATATCACATCACAACATGCCCTGCAAAAACAAATTAGACATACTCTACTTTGTTGTTGCAAGTTTTACGTGGCTGCTACGGGCTTCTAGCAAGAACCGTTCTTACCTACGCATCAACACCACAGCGTAGTATAGTGATTGCTATTTGATCTTCAGAAAGAACCCTGTTCATTTAAATCGATTCAACTAAAGTTGGAGAAACAGACACCCACTAGCCACCTATGTGCGAAGCATGTTGGTAGAACTAGTCTCCCGTAAGCATACGCGTAATATCGGTCTGAGCCGCTTCATCCAACAATACCGCTGAATCAAGAATCTACTAGTGACGGCAAGAAATATGTATATACCCACGCCCACAACTCCTTTGTGTTCTACTCATGCATATAACATCTACGCATATACCTGGCTCTGATGCCACTGTTGGGGAACGCAGTAATTTCAAAAAAATTCCTACGCACACACAAGATCCATCTAGGTGATGTATATCAACGAGCGGGAAAGTGTGTCCATGTACCCTCGCAGACCGAAAGCGGAAGCGTTAAGTAACGCGGTTGATGTAGTCTAACGTCTTCATGATCCAACCTATCAAGTACTGAACGTACGGCACCTCCGTGATCTGCACACGTTCAGCTCAGTGACATCCCTCGTACTCTTGATCCAGTTGAGGCCAAGGGAGAGTTTTGTCAGCATGATGACGGTGATGATGAAGTTACTGACACAGGGCTTCGCCTAAGCACTACAATGATATGACTGAGGTGGAAATCTGTGGAGGGGGCACCACACATGGCTAAACAATCAACTTGTGTGTCTATGGGGTGTCCCCTTCCCCGTATATAAAGGGGGAGGAGGAGAGGGCTGGCCTAGGAGGAGGCGCGCCCAAGGGGGGGGGGCAATCCTACTCCAAGTAGGTTTGCCCCCCTTTCATATTCCCACTAGGAGAAGGAGGAAGGAGGAGGAGAGGAGAAGGAAAGGGCTGGCCGGCCCCCCAAACCCTAAACCAATTTGGTTTGGGCCTAGGGGGGGCGGGTGAGGGAGTCCTGGATTAGGGGGTCCTCGGATAGTCGGACTATATACTTTGGCCAGACTGTTGGACAATGAAGATACAAGATTGAAGACTTTGTCCCGTGTCCGAGTGGGACTCTCCTTTGCGTGGAAGGCAAGCTTGGCAATTCGGATATGTAGATCTCCTCCCTTGTAACCGACTCTGTGTAACCCTAGCCCCCTCCGGTGTCTATATAAACCGGAGGGTTTAGTCCGTAGGACAACAATAATCATAATCATAGGCTAGCTTCTAGGGTTTAGTCTCTACGATCTCGTGGTAGATCAACTCTTGTAATACTCATATCATCAAGATCAATCAAGCAGGAAGTATGGTATTACCTCCATCGAGAGGTCTGAACCTGGGTAAACATTGTGTCCCCTGCCTCCTGTTACCATCAGCCTTAGACGCACAGTTCGGGACCCCCTACCTGAGATCCACCGGTTTTGACACCGACATTGGTGTTTTCATTGAGAGTTCCACTATGCCATCACGATAAAGGCTTGATGGCTCCTTCGATCATCGGCAACGATGCAATCCAGGGTGAGGTTTTTCTCCTCGGACAGATCTTCGTATTCGGCGGCTTCGTACTGCGGGCCAACTCGCTTGGCCATCTGGAGCAGATCGAGAGCTACGCCCCCGGCCATCAGGTCATGTTTGGAAGCTCGAACTATACTGCGAACATCCGCGGAGACTTGATCTTCGACAGATTCGAGCCCATGTCAGGTGCACCGCACAGTCACGACGAGCATGACTTAGCTCTGCCGTTGGATGGTGTTCGGGAGATCACACCTGTGGCTACTCCGGCCCTCAATCCGGAGCAGATCGTGCCGTCCAAGGACGGGTTGATAGACCCCGCCACGGAGACCACACACTCAGCGGCGATAGAGCCGAATACTTACTTCATCTCCTATGAGACCTGTGTTACCAGACCCTTGGATTCGTCCCCGGCCACAGGCTCTGAACTGCTTGCATCCGTGCCTATCGAATCTAACTGGTCACCAATTATCGAGTTTACCTCCGTGGATATCTTTCAGCACTCGCCCTTGGGCGACGTGCTAAATTCATTAAGGTCTCTCTCCTTGTCAGGAGACCCTTGGCCAAACTATGTCCGGCTTGAGTGGGAAGCGGACAAAGAAATTCATTCCCCACCCACCACCCACTTAATAACCATTGTCGATGACTTAACCGACATACTTGATTTCTACTCCGAAGACATCGATGGTATGGACGACGATGCAGGAGAAGAACAGGAACCACCGCCCACAGGGCGCTGGACAGCCACCTCATCATATGATATATACATGGTGGACACCCCCAAAGAAAGCAATGACAATAAGGCAACGGAGGATAATCCCCTTGAGAAGCAATCTAAGCACCGGCGTCATCGACGCCGCTCTAAGCCCCCCATAGCAAAAGTAGCGATACCGGCACAAGAGACAATAACGCTGCGGACAGTGCCAATGACGAAGACAATCCCCTCCAGCCAGGCTTCGAGCGGGAGGATGGGCATACGAGCCCTAAGGAACAGGCGACAGACGGAGAACTAGGGGATGACAACTACATGCCCCTCTCCAAAGACGAAGCGAGCCTCGGCGACGAAGAATTCATCGTGCATGAGGATCCCGTCGAGCAGGAGCGCTTCAAGCGCCGGCTTATAGCCACAGCAAAAAGCCTAAATAAAAAGCAGCAGCAGCTTCAAGCTGATCAAGATCTGCTAGCGGATAGATGGACCGAGGTCCTGACAGCCGAGGAACACGAACCCGAGCGCCCAACCAAAAGTTACCCAAAGCGCAGGTTGCTACCCCAAATCGAGGAGGAAGCATTAAAGCCTACACTAATAGCATATGATGCGGCTGACCGGCCACCTCGTGGCCGAGACAAAGCGGCATATCAGCTCGAAGTCCAGTCCGCACCCCGTCGCCAGTCAAAGAAAAACACCAAGGCCCGGGGCTACACGCAGGACCTGGGAGATGTATTGGAAAACAAAGAAGGACATACACGATCGATCTACGGATCACGGGGGCGCGCCCCAACGCGTGACGATGACCGTCACGCCGGATATACTAAAAGAAAATCTGGCGGGGCTGAATACAGCAGACAAGACTCATACGAACTGCGTCGTGATATATCCTGGCACAGAGGCGCCCCACAGCCGCTATGCTTCACCGATGAAGTAATGGATCACGAATTCCTAGAAGGGTTTAAACCCGTAAACATTGAATCATATGATGGTACAACAGACCCCGCGGTATGGATTGAAGATTTCCTCCTCCACATCCACATGGCCCGCGGTGACGATCTACATGCCATCAAGTACCTCCCACTAAAACTCAAAGGACCGTCTCGGCATTGGCTAAATAGCCTGCCGACAAACTCCATTGGCAGTTGGGAGAACTTGGAAGATGCATTCCTTGACAACTTCCATGGCACTTATGTGCGACCACCGGATGCTGATGACTTGAGTCACATAACCCAACAGCCCGGGGAGTCAGCCAGGAAATTCTGGACTCGGTTCCTAACTAAAAACAACCAAATTGTCGACTGTCCGGATGCCGAGGCCTTAGCGGCATTTAAACATAACATCCATGATGAGTGGCTCACCCGACACCTCGGCCAAGAGAAGCCGAAGTCCATGGCAGCCCTCACGACAATCATGACCCGCTTTTGTGTGGGCGAGGACAGCTGGCTGGCTCGCAGCAATAACACATCGAAAAATCCTGGCAATTCAGATGCCAGAGATAGAAATGACAAGCCACGTCGCAATAGACACAAGCGCCGCAACAATGGTGACAACGCCGAAGATACGACAGTCAATGCTGGATTCAGTGGCTCTAAATCCGGTCAGTGGAAAAAGCCATTCAAAAGAAGCAATCCGGGCCCGTCCAGTTTGGACCGCATACTCGGTCGCTCGTGCTAAATTCACGGCACCCCGATAAACCAACCAACCACACCAACAAAGAATGCTGGGTGTTCAAACAGGCCGGCAAGTTGAATGCCGAAAACAAGGAAAAGGGGCTGCATAGCGATGACGAGGAGGAGCCCCGGCCGCCGAACATAGGAGGACAGAAGAAATTTCCTCCCCAAGTGATAACAGTGAACATGATATACGCAACCCATATTCCCAAGCGAGAACGGTAGCGTGCACTAAGGGATGTCTATGCGATGGAGCCAGTCGCCCCAAAGTTCGACCCATGGTCTTCTTGTCCGATCACTTTCGATCGCAGGGACCACCCTACCAGTATCCGTCATGGTGGTTCTGCCGCATTGGTCCTTGACCCCATCATAGACGGGTTTCACCTCACTCGAGTCCTTATGGACGGTGGCAGTAGCCTGAACCTGCTCTATCAGGATACAGTGCGCAAAATGGGTATCGACCCCTCAAGGATCAAACCCACAAAAACCACCTTTAAAGGTGTCATACCAGGTGTAGAGACCTGTTGCACGGGCTCAGTCACACTAGAAGTGGTCTTCGGATCCCCGGACAACTTCCAAAGCGAGGAGTTGATCTTCGATATCGTCCCCTTCCGCAGTGGCTATCACGCACTGCTCGAATGAACCACATTCGCCAGATTCAATGCGGTACCGCATTATGCATACCTCAAGCTCAAAATGCCAGG
This sequence comes from Triticum urartu, assembly GCF_003073215.2. NCBI lineage: Eukaryota > Viridiplantae > Streptophyta > Magnoliopsida > Poales > Poaceae > Triticum > Triticum urartu. The sequence continues at coordinate 330,584,106 of NC_053025.1, read as the reverse complement.
ACCTCGCGGGGTTATAACAGTTAATGGAAACACAGAACACTCGCTCCGTACGGAGGAGCACACTGCGGCCCTCGCAGCAGAAGTACAAAGCAGCCTTCTGAGGCAAATCGCCAATTCGGCGATAAAGCCCTCAGACACCTTCAAGCGAGTCCGGAGTACCCTGCAACAGGATCGCCCGACATGTTTTGAGCTCGCCTAGCAATCCGGCCTCCATCCCAGTCCTAGTCAAGCGGCGAAATTTGCACCGCGCGTCCATAATTACGCACTCAAGATAGGGCATAGACAGAGGCACGACTATGGCATGGTCTACAATGCGGCTCAACCACCTCAGGACCCGTATATCTTTACCATTTTCTTCCTTTCAGGACACTATTCTCTGAAGGCCCTCTCCGATACCCTGATTATCGGACCCATCACAGGAAGGAAACACCAAGGAAGCAATAAGCTTTGCCGTACAAGGGAATCCCCAGGTGGTCTCTGATAATGATCGCTATACCTGTTTTACATACCCACACGCAGCCTGCCCTTGGATAGGACATGTCAAATAGTCCTATTTTTGCTTATTGCACTACTTGTATACATACGCTTTGACGTATCATTTAAATAACAATGCATAGTGTTAGCTTATTATTGCTTTTCTCCCTGTCTGCTCATTTACGAAAAATTGCAACCGTACAGTCTGGTATGTCCAGTGCGCCAGGGGCTTTAGTGTACCCCATAACACGACAAGAAAAGTCTGAACACTTTCGACAGTGCGGCACCCCGAACTTATAGCATTATATGCATCCACTCCGAATCATGTCTTGGGTCAATAGTTGGGTTTGCCTGGCTCCCATGTTTTGGTACCTTACGTTCCGCTATATCGGCTAAGGTAGCACTGGGATAACTACTGCGATTGTGTCCTGGTTCTTCCAGACGAGCACCTCAGTAGAGAAAGCCAAAAACTGACTATCATGATACGACGAGAGCTGGTCGCTGTTCGAGAGGTCTCAAATCCTTAAAGATTATTTCCGCTTTGGGCGAGGAATCGTCCTTGTCCGATTTAGGCGTATATAGCGCCCCAAGTTCGGCCTTCCGAATACTAGGGGCTTCACCAAAATATAAAAATGTAGACTTCTATGGCTAAGTGAGAGTGATAAAGATGTATAGTCTGATTGCCTTGTTCGCTGCGCTAAACACCTCCTTAAAGGACCAATTTTTTTGGATAAAGAGTGTTTAAGATTTATCCCGAACACCTCAGTACTAGTTACATGGGTGCAGAAGCCGACGACTGGCCAACTCTCAGATTTTATAAACGGCCGCACAGAAGGTAATATTTTAAATCGACAAGCATTATATAGCGCACATGAACACATTTTCATATTACAAGGATCACATGAGTACATTCATTCAAATATTACATCCTTAGCACATTCCTCCGCCACAAGGCGGGAACCCTTTAGGACACTATCATAATACTTTTCGGGGTGGCGATGCTCCTTGCCCTCCGGTGGCCCCTCCTTCACCAGCTTTTCGGCGTCCATCTTCGCCCAGTGCACTTTCGCACGGGCAAAGGCCCTGCGCGCACCTTCAATGCAGACGGACCACTTTATGACTTCAAGCCGTGGGCAGGCATTCATAAGCCGCTTTACCAGGCCGAAGTAGCTGCCAGGCAGGGGCTCGCCAGGCAACATCCGGACTATGAGACCCTTCATGGCCAGTTCGGCTGCCTTGTGAAGCTCGACCAGTTGCTTCAGCTGGTCACTCAAGGACATCGGATGTTCGGTCCCAGTATATTGAGACCAGAACAACTTTTCCGTCGATCTCCCTTTCCTCGGACCGGTAGAACTCCGTGGCATCCGATACACCACTGGGTAGATTTGCGAACGCTCCTGGAGAGCTCCGAATTAGGGTAAGTAAAAAGAAAGTTTCCTTCACATGCTTGCTTTGCATAATGAATGCCTTACCCGCCGCTATCTTCTTGACCGCCTAAATCTCCTGGAGGGCCTTTTGAGCTTCGGCCTTGGCATTTTGTGTGTTCTCGAGGGCCTTCGCAAGCTCGGATCCCTGCGTCTTAGAGTCACGCTCCAAGGACTCATATTTTTTGACGAAATCCTGGAGCTCTTGCTGAACCTCGCCGACTCGGGCCTCTTGCTTCTCGCGCTCGATGCACTCCTGGGCCGCTCTGTCTTCGGCCTTGGACAACGCCTTCTTCAGGGCCGCCACTTCGGTCGTGGCCCCTATCAAAATTCATGATGATCCGATGATCTAGTAACCACTTTCATTTTTTTCTTTATCAATATACAGACGGGGTATCACTTACCTTTGTTCTCTTCGAGCTGCCTCTTGGTAAGGCCGAGCTCTTCCTCGGACCTCTCAAGGTCCCGCTTCAGTCCGGAGACCTCCGCAATACGAGCGGCAGCGACCAGCAGTGAAGCCTGCTTATTCACATAGACATATTCTGATTAGACTCCTACGATTATTTTTGATCCTCTGTTCGGCCTTTCTTTGCGAACACCAAACAGAGCATCAGGGGCTACTGTCTATGCTGTGATATTTTCTGATAATTTGATTACTTACCTCAAAGCCTGTTAGGAGGCTGCCATAGGCTTCGGTCGGTCCACTTTTGGCGGACCAAACCTTCTCGACCACCGCACTCATGATAGTGCGGTGCTCTTCGTCAATGGAAGCGCCGCGAAGCGTTTCCAGCAAGTTGTCCGATGCCTCTGGATGGACAAAGGCCATCGGCACAGATGGCTCGCCCCCCGTAGCGAGGGGTTGCCTAACAAAATCCAGAACCACTCGAGGTTCCGGGGCAGTATCCGGCTGGGGGCCAAACTTGCTGCGGCCCCCGACATTAGAGCCCATGGGAGTCTTGCCCCCCATGCGCCCAGTCAGTGCCCTTTGAGACAACACCTCAATGTCGTCTGTAGGCCGGGCGGAGGTGGCTGTCGGGAGTGAATCGCTGTTCATCGCCGACTGCCCAAAGACTCGTCCGAAGAGGATACGTCGATATGGGCTTTGGATGGACTGCATGATCATGTTTGACATGATAAGAAGTAATAAAACAAAACATACCAGAACTATTATAGTATCCGGATACTTATGACTTTGCCAGGGGCTTGTCCCTGGGCAACCACTCCTTGTCGCTATAAGCGGCTGTTGTGGAGCAGTCCAGAAGGAGGGTCCTTCCCTTCTTGGACCCTTTGGCCTCCCCAGATGGGGCGGCCTTCCTTTTCTTGTCTCCCCCGGCTGGGGGGGGGGAGAACTTTCCTCTTCCTCCTCCTCGTTTTCATTGGAGGAGTGAGCCTCGGTGTTTTCGGACGATGAGTCCGATACAACCTTGCGCCGAAGACCTTTTCTGGACCCCGTGAACTTCTTCTTGGCCTTCTTCTCCGGTGCCTCATAGGGCACCGGAACCAGCATCTCCGTTAAGAGATTCCTGGCTGGATCTTCGGGCAGTGGGGCCGGACAATCGATCTGCTCCGCTATCGCTACCCAGTCCTGTTAAATGGCGTGGAGGCTCAGATCCCTCACATGATTATACTATGGAAAGGAAAATCTTATGAGATATAAAGAACTTACCGGATTGGCGGGGCGCTTTGCGCTGAGTCCGCGATCCTCGGTAAGGGGAGGAGGTACCTGGCGGCCTTGAACAACACCCTCCAGACATCTTGGTGCGTCGTGTCGAAAAGCTCTCGCAGCGTCTGGTGCTTGGCCGGGTCGAACTCCCACATATTGAATGCCCGTATTGGACACGAAAGGATCCGGCGGAAGAGCATGACCTAGACCACGTTGACAAGCTTGATTATCTTGCTTACCATATTTTTAACACAGTTCTGGAGTCCAGTTAGCTCCACCAATGAACCCCAGGATAGGCCCTTCTCTTTCCAGGAGGTGAGCCGCATGGGGATGCCGGATCGAAATTCGGGGGCCGCCACCTAGTTGGTGTCGCGCGGCTCATTGATGTAGAACCACCCAGATTGTCACCCCTTCACGGTCTCCACATAGGAGCCTTCGAGCCAGGTGACGTTGGGCATTTTGCCCACCATGGCGCCTTCACACTCCGCTTGCTGGCCGACCACCACCTTCGGTTTCACATAGAAGGTCTTCAGCCACAGGCCAAAGTGGGGCTTGATGCAGAGGATGGCCTCGCACACGACGATAAACGACGAGATGTTGAGGATGAAATTGGGGGCCAGATCATGGAAGTCCAGCCCGTAGTAGAACATGAGCCCGCGGACAAACAGGTGGAGGGAAAATCCCAGCCCGCGGACGAAGTGGGTGAGGAATACAACCCTCTCATGGGGTGCTGGAGTAGGGATGATCTGCCCCGCGTTTGGGAGCCGGTGCGCGATGTCTGCGGCTAGGTATCCAGCTTCCCGGAGCTTCGTAATGTTCTCCTCCGTAACGGAGGAGACCATCCGCTTGCCTCCCGCTTCGGACATGTTTGGAATGGCTTTGCGGAGAAAATGAGAACTTGGGCGCTGGAGCTCGAGTGCGCGAGAATGGATGGGCAGGGGAAGAAGAAGGCGTGGGTGAAAAAGATGAGTCCTTGTACCTTTATAAAGGCAGTAGAAACTGTGCGCCTCCCTACTTGCCCCATAAAATCGCTTATTCCCCAAGCGCCGTGATTGATGGCGCGGTTGGGTTACCCATATTCGTATTGATGAGAATCCCGTGATAAGGGGAACACGATCTCTGCTCCGACAAGACGTGCCAGTAAAACCGCCTCGCAACACGTGCAGTGGCAGGCAGGGAAAAATGGTTCGTAATGACCGGGCCACGGCAGGACGTCACGTTTTAAAAAGTTGTCAGCATATTAGATTTGTGGAATAAAAATACTCTCTATGGTGGTATGTGGAATTTATTTTGCAGAGCCGGACATGATCCTTGTGTTCAAAATCTTCTATGGAGTATTCGGAGAAGAACCTGCCTTGCAATGTCGAAGACAATCTGCGCGCCGGACTCATCGTCATTGAAGCCTGGTTCAGGGGCTACTGAGGGAGTCCTGGATTAGGGGGTCCTCGGACAGCGGGACTATATACTTTGGCCGGACTATTGGACTATGAAGATACAATATTGAAGACTTCGTCCCGTGTCCGGGTGGGACTCTCCTTTGCGTGGAAGGCAAGCTTGGCAATTCGGATATGTAGATCTCCTCCCTTGTAACCGACTCTGTGTAACCCTAGCCCCCTCCGGTGTCTATATAAATCGGAGGGTTTAGTCCGTAGGAAAACAACAATCATAATCATAGGCTAGCTTCTAGGGTTTAGCCTCTACAATCTCGTGGTAGATCAACTCTTGTAATACCCATATCGTCAAGATCAATCAAGCTAGAAGTAGGGTATTACCTCCATCGAGAGGGCCCGAACCTAGGTAAACATTGTGTCCCCTGCCTCCTGTTACCATCAGCCTTAGACGCACAGTTTGGGACCCCCTACCCGAGATCCGCCGGTTTTGACACTGACAGCGGGCCCCACCACTTTCCTGCTGCCCTCTTTATCCACTAGGGCTCAATAAGGCCCATTGACTCCCCGGGGGGTTCCGGTAACCTCCTGGTACTCCGGAAAATGCCCGAACTCATCCGGAACCATTCCGGTGTCCAAACATAGCCTTCCAATATATCGATCTTTATGTCACGACCATTTCGAGACTCCTCATCATGTCTGTGATCACATCCGGGACTCCGAACTACCTTCGGTACATCAAAACACATGAACTCATAATACCGATCGTCATTGAACGTTAAGCGTGCGGACCCTACGGGTTCGAGAACTATGTAGACATGACCGAGGCTCACTTCCGGTCAATAACCAATAGCGAAACCTGGATACTCATATTGGTTCCTACATATTCTACAAAATCTTTATTGGTCAAACCGCATAAAAACATACGTTGTTCTCTTTGTCATCGGTATGTTACTTACCCGAGATTCGATCGGCGGTATCTCAATACCTAGTTCAATCTCATTACTGGCAAGTATCTTTACTCGTTCCGTAATGCATCATCTCGCAAATAACTCATTAGTCACATTGCTTGCAAGGCTTATAGTGATGTGCATTACCAAGAGGGCCCAGAGATACCTCTCTGATACATGGAGTGACAAATCCTAATCTCGAACTATGCCAACTCAACAAACACCATCTGAGACACCTCTAGAGCAACTTTATAATCACCCAGTTACGTTGTGACATTTGATAGCACACAAGGTGTTCCTCCGGTATTCGGGAGTTGCATAATCTCATAGTCATAGGAACATGTATAAGTTATGGAGAAAGCAATAGCAATGAACTAAACAATCATAGTGCTAAGCTAACGGATGGGTCAAGTCAATCACATCATTCTCTAATGATGTGATCCCATTCATCAAATGACAAATCTTATCCATGGCTAGGAAACTTAACCATCTTTGATTAACGAGCTAGTCTAATAGAGGCATACTAGTGACACTCTGTTTGTCTATGTATTCACACATGTATTAAGTTTCGGGTTAATACAATTCTAGCATGAATAATAAATCATGATATAAGGAAATATAAATAACAACTTTATCATTGCCTCTAGGGCATATTTCCTTCACTGCCTTCCCTTGTGGCCCTTCTCTCCTTTCCACTGAGGCCCATGAAGGCCCAATAGTTCCCCCGGCGAATTCCCGTAACTCTCCGGTACTCCGAAAAATACCCGAACCACTCAGAACCTTTCCGATATCCGAATATGGCCTTCCAATATATCGATCTTTACGTCTCGACCATTTCAAGACTCCTCGTCATGTCCATGATCTCATCCGGGACTCCGAACAAACTTCGTTCATCAAATCACATAACTCATAATACAAATGGTCATCGAGTGTTAAGCGTGCGGACCCTACGGGTTTGAGAACTATGTAGACATGACCGAGATATATCTCCCGTCAATAACCAATAGTGGAACCTAGATGCTCATATAGGCTCCTACATATTCTACAAAGATCTTTATCAGCCAAACCGCATAACAACATACGTTGTTCCCTTTGTCATCGGTATGTTGCCTGAGATTTGATCGTCGGTATCATCATATGTAGTTCAATCTCGTTATCGGCAAGTCTCTTTACTCATTATGTAATGCATCATCTCGCAACTAACTCATTAGTCACATTACTTGCAAGTCTTATAGTGATGTGCATTACCGAGAAGGCCCAGAGATACCTCTCCGACAATCGGAGTGACAAATCCTAATCTCGATCTGTGCCAACTCAACAAACACCATCGGAGACACCTGTAGAGCATATTTATAATCACACAGTTACGTTGTGATGTTTGATAGCACAACAAGTGTTCCTCCAGTATTCGGGAGTTGCATAATCTCATAGTCATAGGAACATGTATAAGTCACGAAGAAAGCAATATCAATAAACTAAACGATCATAGTGCTAAGCTAAGGGATGGGTCTTCGCCATCACATCATTCTCTAATGATGTGATCCCGTTCATGAAATGAAAACACATGTCTATGGTCAGGAAACTTAACCATCTTTGATTAACGAGCTAGTCAAGTAGAGGCATACTAGGGACACTCTGTTTGTCTATGTATTCACACATGTACTAAGTGTCCGGTTAATACAATTCTAGCATGAATAATAAACATTTATCATGATATAAGGAAATATAAATAACAACTTTATTATTGCCTCTAGGGCATATTTCCTTCAGTCTCCCACTTGCACTAGAGTCAATAATCTAGTTCACATCGTCATGTGATTTGACACCAATAGTTCACATCTTTATGTGATTAGTTCACATCTCCATGTGACTAATACCCAAAGGGTTTACTAGAGTCAATAATCTAGTTCATATCGCTATGTGATTAACACCCAAAGAGTTATCATGTTTTGTTTGTGAGAGAAGTTTAGTCAATGGGTCTGCCACATTCAGAGCCGTATGTATTTTGCAAATTTTCTATGTCCACAATGCTCTGCACGGAGCTACTCTAGCTAATTTCTCCCACTTTCAATATGTATCCAGATCGAGACTTAGAGTCATGTAGATCGGTGTCAAAATATTGCATCGACGTAACTCTTTACGATGAACTCTTTTATCACCTCCATAACTGTCGGTGTACAAAAGTAGGGGCTCTTCTTTTGGCCCCTTTACTTGTGCATGGGTAGTCGGAGCCGCACGCCATGGCCAAACTTATCAGGGCAGAGGAGGGATCCGGAGAGAAGCCGAAGTGCGAGGCAACCAAGGAAACGCCAAGACCAGAAACGTAGGACAGCAAGAGGGCGAGGTGGACTCCCTTGGCAAGATCCTTGCCGAGGCATTCTCCGCAGCCCCGGCAACTTGCCCGATGCCAGTGGAGTGAGCCACCCTTGTGCCCGCAGGCTCCAACCCAACCAACTACGTTGAAACCAGGGCTTGGGAGGCGCAACGCTGGTGGCATACAAATCTTCGTCAAGATCATTAACATATGAGATCAGATGAGGACCAGAAGACGGTGACCCTCGGTGGGATCCTAGCCGAGGAAATCCACAAGACCCCCGGCGAGACCCTTGCCGGGGACAACTACAATGCCATGGCAAGGCCTTTGCTGGGCCCTCGACAAGACCCTTGCCGAGAGCATAAGCAGGGCCACTACCAGGCCCGCGCCAGCCAAGACTCCACCACCATCCCCAAGCAGCTGCTAGCTCAACCAGTTGGGCAGACACCTACGTAGCGACGGGCGGCCTCTACACCGACTCAATAGGCATCTGCGTGGCGGCATGCGACCCTTCATGAAGGCTCCACTACCGTGCCAGCCCAGTAGCCAGCCAACGTGGTGCCATGATGCCTCATCAGCTCAGACGCATGTTGAGGCTAGGCAAGGCAGCGACAACTGGGACGTGCTTCCCTGGCGTCCCTGATAAAGCGAGAAGGGCACATCGGCAGCGCATTAAATGCGTTTGTCTGATGGTCCCAGAGGATAGGCTTGTCGACTGTACACCCTTCCACCTCATGTGTGCCACTATGGCAACCCCTTTTTCCTATAGAAGGAGACCCGAGGCGACCAGGAGGGGGATTCGGCTCTTTTGGGCAAAGTTCCCCCCCGTAGCTAGCTCAAAAACACAAGAACACTCAAATACATCCACCAAAGCAGGACTAGGGTATTACGCATCCTCGCGGCCCGGACCTAGGTAAATGATCCATGTGCTCCCTGTCAGACCCGCTCTTCGCACAACCCCGCACCCGCCAACCGTAGAAGGGATCCCAATGACCCCATAGGTGTCGTTTCCACTGACATCTTTGGCGTGCCAGGTAGGGGGCACAGTTGTGAAAATCCGGTCTGACAGTTAGCCTAGCGGTTCTTCATCTTCATGGCTCCCATGAAGAAGGCGGGCACGGCGATCGATTCGTCGAGAGCCGGACGGTCCGTACCAGTGCGGGCGAGCAGCGAGCCAGTCGCGGACAGGACCCGAGGCACGGCCCGCGAGCACCAACATCGCTGTGGCAGTCAGAGCCTGGCAAGCGGTGTCGTTCATGCGCAAGACGACGGGCCGCACGCTGCAAAATCTAGAGATGGAGCTGGCCCCCCTGCAGTCGGCGCGGGGCCCTCCAGGGGCGTCGCCGTGCCACCCACGGCCGGCGCGGCGACCTCCAAGTTGCCCACCCCGGTGCCCACAGCGCGCTCTTCCCAGGTTGTGCGCGACGAGCAGCGTCACCATGCTGGTGACCCTGGGCACCACCATGGGAAGAGTCCCGTGCGTCATTTATGGGATGAAGGAGGCCAACATGCCCGCCGAAGCGCTGGCGAAAATGGCACATATCCGCTGGGCCGTGACAGAGCTCCATCTAAAATGGTTAGGAGTCGAAGCACCCACAGTCCACGCAGCTTTCGCCGCCACCCACGCCAGCAGAAGCTTTGGCGCGCGTGTAGCTGCTCCTCGACTTCCCTCCTGTTGCAGAGAAGCTTGACGAGTGAAGAGCCACTATCTGGAACCTCATCGGCGTCGCCAACAAGGACGAGCCACGGCCGGCAGGACCCTTAGGCCGACGCTCCATTGAACCACTGCACACTAGCGGCGGAGGGGCCAGAGGCGCCGCGACCATGGTGCACTCTCCTCCTCCATGCCAGCCGCCGCGGGTGTCAGTCCATCGTGATGACGCTTGTGATAACGTTTCCATAGCATCGCCCGACCCACGGATCCACCGCGACCAACGCCAGGTTCTTCGGGAGCGAGACCATGAAGACGCTCGAACCACCATCAAGCGCCAGCACGATACACGCCACTAGTTAGATAGGCGGGCGGGGCCCGCCATGGACGACCCAGCGCCGGGAGGCTCGGTGGCCTACCTTACGAGGTGGTTTGCCCCGCCTTTACCCGTGAGCTGTGGTAGTTCCAGTGGACGTCCCACCGCATGTTCAAGCCCGATGTGGGCGAGAAGTACAATGGCAAGACCCACCCGTCGGAGTTCCTCAACATTTACACCATCGGGATGCAGGCCGCTGGGGCTCGCGACGATAAGGTTCTTGCCAATTACTTCCCGTTGGCCCTAAAACCCAATGTCATGTCTTGGTTGATGCACTTGCCGGCGGATTCCATTTCCTCTTGGTCGGACCTGTGTCATGAGTTTGTTGGTGCCTTCACTGGAGGCCACCAAGCTCATGGCCAAGCGAGTGATTTGCATATCATTCCCCAGAAGGAAGGAGAAAACATGCGCAAGTACATACAGAGGTTCAGCCGAGTGCAATACAACATCCCGGATGTTCACCCTACCGCCGTGATCAGCGCATTCCATTAGAATGTGCGCAACTGCAAGATGCGTGAAGAGCTGGCAATGAACAAGGTCAAGGATGTGGCCAAACTTTATGTTCTAGCCGATAGATGCGCTCGGGCAGAAGAGGGGAGGAAGTACCCCGGTGAAGACGCCGGCACGGAAACCGACTCTACCGACGAAGACACCGCCGCCTCGACGAAGAAGGGTTGACGTCACAACAGGAAGCGCAAGGGCAAGACTGTGCTTGCCGTCGAGGGATCCTGTGACACCAGCGCCGCCAAGAAGGCCAAGGCAGACGACCCCGGCAAGGAGATTGCCGGGTGCGCCGCTTGCCGGGCCTTGGCGGCTACCGGCAAGCCAGGGGGCTCTGACAAGCAGTACTACAAGATCCACCGCACCAAAGGCGATGACCTCCAGAACTACCGACAAGTCGAGCTGCTTGCTGAAAAGCAAAAGGCCGAGTATGAGAGGTGGGACAAGGAGAAGGGCCAAGATGGCGCTGAATGACCCGACAAGAAGCGTGGCGGCCAAGGAGGTCGATGCGGCAAGGATAACCAGCAAGAGAGGCCTGCTCGGGGCCGTGACAAGAAGCAGGAAGACGATGATCATGACGAGGACGAAGAGTCCGGTGAGCATGAGTTCTAGAAGGCTATGGAGGCCATGTGCGTTGATGGTGGCGCCTCACTGCATGCTTCTCACCGCCAGCTCAAACAGTAGGCGCGTGAGATCACAGCAGCGGAGCCCTCGCTCGACGCTCGGAAGCCACTGAAGTGGTCCAGCACGCCCCTCATCTTTGACGCCAAGGACCACCCTGACCGCACAACTGCGGTCGGGTGTTTGCCATTGTTGGTCTCACCAACGATACGCTAACTCAAGGTGAACAAGATGCTGGTCGACGACGTGGCCGGTCTGAACTTGATCTCACCCATTGTGATCAAAAGGCTGCAAATTCCTGATGGAGACCTCAAAGAAACAGGCACGCTTCAAGGGGTCAACCCGGGAAGGAGCCAGCCGAAGGGGAAGGTCACGTTACCTCTGACGTTTGGAGGCGAGTTGAACTACATGACGGAGGGGATTGTCTTTGATGTAGCCGAGATCCCCTTGCCCAACAACGGGATCCTCGGCCGCTTGGCACTAGCCAAGTTCATGGTGGCATCGCACTATGCCTACAACACGCTCAAGATGCCTAGGCCGATGACCATCATCACCGTCCCCTCCGACAAGAAGGATGTGCTGATCTGTGCTGACCAACTCTACCGAGAAGCAGTTGCAGCAGCTGCCGCCAAGGCACTTGCTCCTACCGCTGAAGCCCCAGGAGGGAAGAAGAAGACCGACAAGACCTCTGGCACCCACTCCGGCAAGCACACCTCTTCGGAGTGTTGTGCTACTGTCGAGGACGTTCCAGAGAGCTCTACTGGCAAGAGCAAGAAATCCAGAGCCGCACCACCAGAGACCAAGAGGGTGTCCGCCAAGGGGGATGTCATGGGAGGGGCTTTCACCATAAGCTCCACCCTTCACAGCAAATAGGAAGACGCGCTCGTCACTTTCCTGCGGGCGAATGTCGATGTGTTTGCATGGCAAGCATCCGACATCCCCGATGTTCCCAGGGAAGTGATTGAGCACCATCTTGCTATCTGTCCCCATGCGCGACCCGTCTGGCAGAAGGTCAGGAAGCAAGCTTTGGAACGACAGGAATTCATCACATAGGAGATCAGGAAGTTGGAAGCGGTAGGCTTTGTGAGAGGGGTGCTCCATCCAACGTGGTTGGTCAATCCGGTGGTGGTGCGCAAGGCGAATGGGAAGTGGAGGCTGTGGATCGATTACACAGATATCAATAAGTCTTGTCCTAAGGACCCCTTCCCGTTGCCGCACATTGACCAGATTGTTGACTATACAGCCGGGTGCGATCTGTTATCATTCCTCGACGCCTACCTGGGCTACCACCAGATCTTCATGGCAAAGGAAGACGAAGAGAAGAAAACATTCATCACCCCATGCGGTACGTATTGCTTTTTATGGATGCCTTTCGGGTTGAAGAGTGCTGGCTCAACATTCGCAAGGGCGGTCCAAGTTGGTTTTGAGCCCCAACTACATAGAAATATGGAAGCTTATATGGATGACATAGTGGTCAAAACCAAGGACAAGGCAACCCTTGTACAAGACTTAGAAGAGACGTTTGCCAACCTACGCAAGATCAACCTCAAGTTGAACCCTGAGAAGTGTGTCTTCGATGTTCCATCCGGCAAACTTCTCAGGTTCTTTGTGTCACGGCATGGGATTGAGGCAAACCCGGAAAAGATCAAGGCTATTGAGCAGATTGAGGCACCCAAGCAGATCAAGGATGTGCGCACGCTCACTGGCTGCGTTGCCGCCATGAGCAGGTTCATCTCCAAGTCCGCTTAGCGTGCCCTTCCATTTTTCAAGATCATGAAGAAGGCGGGCCCAATGGAGTGGAACCCAGAGGCTGAGGCGGCGTTGCAGGATCTGAAGAAATACCTTTCCTCTACACTAATACTAGTTGCGCCTAAACCACAAGAGCCGTTGCTGCTGTATCTGGCGGTGACGAATCAAGTGGTTAGTGTCGCGCTAGTGGTGCAGAGGAAGGTCGGTAAAGAGGCAGTGGCGACGGCGGGACTGGCAGATGGCAAGCCGGAGGTTCCCCCGGCTGGGCCCGATACCGGCAAGGCAACGCCCCTGGCAGAGTCTGATGCCATCAAGACAGGCCCCATGCAATCAAATGAGGTGGTGCAGAAGAAGATGATGATGCAGCACCCGGTTTACTTTGTCAACTCCCTCCTGCAAGGGGGCTAGGTCAAGGTACTCTGGTGTGCAGAAATCGCTCTTCGGCCTTCTTATGGCCCCGAGGAAGCTGCGTCACTACTTCCAAGCACACGAAATCACCGCCGTCACCCGCCCCCCGTTACAATGGATACTGCACAACCCAGATGCAACCGGAAGGATTGTGGAGTGGGCCTTGGAGCTTTGGAGCTTTTGATTTGAAGTTTGAAAGCACTTCGACAATCCAGAGCAGAGTCTTGGCAGAGTTCATTGCAGAATGGACCTCAACGCCTGACGAGGAAATCCAGGAGACCGCCCTCCCAAGGAAGCAAGTCGCAACTGGATCATGCACTTTGTGGGGCTTTCTCGCTGCAAGGCGCCGGTGCTGGTGTGCTGCTCGTCGAACCCACCGGAGAGCACCTTAAGTATGTAATCCAGATGCACTTTCCCAGGGAGATGTCCACCAACAACACTGCTGAGTATGAGGGGTTGCTTGCCAGCCTCAGGATCGCGGCAGACCTCGGGGTCAAGAAGCTCATCGTCAGAGGTGATTCGTAGTTTGTCGTCACACAAGTTAACAAAGATTATCAAATCCTGTTGATGGAGGCCTACGTAGATGAGGTGAGGAAGCTGGAGGAGTGCTTTGACAGTATACAAGCAAAGCACGTTCCCCGAGCGGAGAAGGACATCGCCGATTACCTGTCGAAGTGCGCTGCATTCAAGTTACCTGTGGAACCAAGTACCTTTTTGCTTCGGTTAACTCAACCATCCGTCGAACCACCAACGGAGCAGAACAAACGGAGGAAATCAGGCCTCGAAAAGTACTTTCCAGCTGATCCTCCAGGGGCCGCCAAAAAAGTTGTTGCCGCGGAATCTGAGCCTACCGAGGAGCGACTGATTATGGCGGGCCATCAAGCCCTGACCGTAGAGATGACCGCTCCCATGGCCGAAGAAATGCCTTTGGTCCTTGTCGTCGAGCCCCAGGCTCCGGCATGGGCACAGCATACCGTCCGATTCCTCCAAACAGGGGAGCTTCCTGAGGAGTAGGAAGAAGCGGAGAAAGTAGCCTGTCGGTCTGCCATGTATCAGTTCGTCGATGATGTCCTGTATAGAAAGATACCGAATGGTGTGAAATTCAAGTGCATTCCCCGGGAGGAAGGACTGGAGCTATTGGCAGAGATACATGGATGCATATATGGCTCCCACATAGGGTCGAGGGCCCTTGCCGGTAAGGCATTCCGGCAAGGTTTCTTCTGGCCCACTGCCCTCCAGGATGCAATGACACTAGTAACCAAGTGTGAAGCGTGTCAATTCCATTCAAAGAAGCTTCATCAACCAGCTCAAGCCCTTCAAACAATTCCTCTTTCCTGGCCATTCTCGGTCTGGGGGCTTGACATCTTGGGCCCCTTCCCCCGCGCTGTCAGGGGCTTTGAGTACTTGTATGTTGCGATCAACAAGTTCACGAAGTGGCCAGAGGTGGAAGTAGTGAGGAAGGTGACAACACAGTCTACCATCAAGTTCCTTAAGGGACTAGTGTGCCGTTTTGGTGTGCCAAATAGGGTTATCACCGATAATTGCACGCAGTTCACGAGCCACACCTTCATGCGGTACATCCAAGACCTCGGCAGCAGGGTCTGTTTCACTTCCCTGGCACACCCACGGAGTAACGGCCAGGCGGAGAGGGCAAATGCTGAAGTGTTGCGAGGCCTGAGGACAAAGACTTTTGACAAGCCGCACAAGAGCGGAAGGCGTTGGATTGATGAGTTGCCGGCGGTTCTTTGGTCGATCAGAATGACGCCAAATCGAGCCACTGGCCAGACACCCTTTACCCTGGTATACGGGGCAGAAGCAGTTCTCCCCACGGAACTCATATATGGGTCACCTCGAGTGCTCGCTTACGATGAGCTTGAGCAAGATCAATTGCGGCAAGATGACGCAATGCTCCTTGAAGAAGATCGTCTTCGGGCGGTTGTGAGAGCAGCACGCTACCAGCAAGCCTTGCGCCGCTACCATAGCCGCAAGGTTCATGCCCGAAGCCTTCAAGAAGGCGACCTTCTTCTGTGACGCGTTCAGTCGGCCAAGAATTCCAACAAGTTGACGCCAAAGTGGGAAGGACCTTATCGGGTAATATGAGTCACCAGGCCTAGCGCAGTCCGCCTGGAGACCGAAGATGCTATTCCAGTGAGTAACTCCTGGAACATTGAACATCTTTGCAAGTTTTACCCATAAGGCGCGGTTGCCGGGCCCCCCGGCAACCCACCTTTTGTACAAGCCTTGCCGGCAAGGCATGTAACCCTCTGTACAAAGCCAGACGCAGACCCTGAGCATAAATAAATGAAGCGCTGGCGCCCTAAGTTTTAGCATGCATGCTAGGTTAGGTCTCTCACTTGGTTAGGGTTGATAGTGCATAGCAGCGACTAACCCCTAGTCTAGAGGTCGAGTATGTGTTCTTCTGTCTTCTTTGGTTCGCAGGGCGCGTGGACACTTCTGCTGAGCCGCTTGGGAGAAAGAAAATGAACCGGCACTCCGGCCCCGGCAAGCCAAGACTGCCGGGGGCTGAAAACACGAGGATCTAACCACGACAAGCCAAAGTTGCTGGGGGCTGCGGATTCAGATAAGTCCTTCATCCCCTGTTATGCATTTCCATATGGAACTGGGACAAATGAAATATTATTTTGCTCCAAGACCACCGTGCTCCCCCTTCTTCATGTACCCAAGTCCCTGGGACAGAACTGGGTCGTAGACATGGTGGCGAGGAAATAAACGAAGGGCCTAACTCTACTTCGCCTTTGTCTCCGCCAAAAGCAAGAGAATGGTCGACTGAGGTCGAGGGACGGCAAGGCCTGTTGCCGGGCGACAATGTTTATCTTAAAAATAACAAGGATTCGTTCCTTGGCGCGGGCCTCGCTCATGCACATAGAACCCGACAAGGACCCTTTTTCATTAAAAACATCCCATACAGGTACAGTTCATACAGAATTAAAAACATGAGCAAGGGGATTACAAATTTCAAATCTAACAAGTGCCCGCATGCTTACAAACTAAAAAAAGATAAGATGCCCGTAATCCCTTTCTTGTCCCTCTCCTCAGAAGATGGAACAGGATAGGAAGAGGGAAAAATGAGCGCCTAGGCGAGGTACGAGGAGCAGAAAGGCACCAAGAGAACGTCTTGGTGCCGGGAGGAGAGCTGGAAGATGAGGCAGTGGGCCGGCAATACACGACGAAGGCATCGGTGCTCGCTTACTCTGACTTGACGGCCGCCACCCGCCTTCTTCGCCTTCTCCCACCCTCCTACGCCAGCCACCCAAGGAGACGATGGGGAGCGCCCCGATGGAGAGCTTGACGAGGAAGGCCCTCGGCGGGCCGCCCGGCATAGGGCGGGGCGACGCGATCAGTCGGAGACGAGGTCGACGTGATATCGCTCGGCTCTCTCGTCGTCGCTGTCGCTACCCTACTCATCGCTCCCGCTTGAAGAGGAATCTTCATCGTCGGAGGAACTCTCCACGCAGCACTTTAGGCGAATTCCAAGGTCTCCAAAGACCTTAACGGAGAGCAGGCCGCTCTCCATTAACTTGAAGTAAAGGACGAGCCCCGCCGTCAGGCTGTGGATGCGGGTGAACGTCTTCCATCCGCGGCGGAGGTACATGACATGAGGAGCGGGGAAGTCGATGTTGACCCGTGTGCCACCATTCCCGCAGCCCCTCATGTGCAACCTGAGGGTCTGGGGTGGATCGAGCTTCATCTACCGAGCAAATGCAGTAGGAAGACAGAGGCGGCGACACGCTGGCCGGCGCAGCCTGATGAAGAACTCGCGGGGCTGGTCCCCGACGTGGCCCTCCATCGGGGGAGGCATCGCTGGCGGAGGCGAGGCCGTTGCGCCACCCCGTCCCCCTCTCCCTCGAGTGCCACAGTGACCTCGGCCTCACTCCTCCCCCTTCCTATCGTGGCCGACTCCGTTGCCACGAGCTCTTGGGAAGGAGGGACGCGCTGTCGAGCAGCGACCCTCGCCGCCACCGTCGAAGGGCCAGCAGCCCCTCTCGCCATGACAGGTGGAAGAAAGGAGCGGAGGTGGAAGAAGATGGATGCTGAGAGAATGTGGGATCACATCCCCCTCCCCACCTTATAAAGGGGTGGGGTTGAGGCTCGGCCGCCCCACTCAACAAATGCAGCCACCGGAGGCACGGGAAACAGAACCGACCCGCTGCCCCAATCAGCGACAGCCCGGTTTCCCGCCTCCACTGCCTGCCACCTGCATGGGGGACACGTGGCGAGCGAGAAGAATCTAGGGGACGGGTGGGACGACCCTTCCCCACCCCGTGTGAAGGAAATATGCCCTAGATGCAATAATAAAGTTATTATTTATTTCCTTATATCATGATAAATGTTTATTATTCATGCTAGAATTGTATTAATCGGAAACATAATACATGTGTGAATACATAGACAAACAATATGTCACTAGTATGCCTCTACTTGACTAGCTCGTTGAATCAAATATGGTTAAGTTTCCTAGCCATAGACATGAGTTGTCATTTGATTAACGAGGTCACATCGTTAGAGAATGATGTGATTGACTTGACCCATTTCGTTAGCATAGCACTTGATTGTTTAGTTTGTTGCTATTGCTTTCTTCATGACTTATACATGTTCCTATGACTATGAGATTATGCAACTCCCGTTTACCGGAGGAACACTTTGTGTGCTACCAAACGTCACAACGTAACTGGGTGATTATAAAGGTGCTCTACAGGTGTCTCCGAAGGTACTTGTTGGGTTGGTGTATTTCGAGATTAGGATTTGTCACTCCGATTGTCGGAGAGGTATCTCTGGGCCCACTCGGTAATGCACATCACCATATGCCTTGCCAGCATTGCAACTAATGAGTTAGTTGCGGGATGATGTGTTACGGAACGAGTAAAGAGACTTGCCGGTAACGAGATTGAACTAGGTATTGAGATACCGACGATCGAATCTCGGGCAAGTGACATACCGATGACAAAGGGAACAACGTATGTTGTTATGCGGTTTGACCGATAAAGATCTTCGTAGAATATGTAGGAGCCAATATGAGCATCCAGCTTCCGCTATTGGTTATTGACCGGAGACGTGTCTCGGTCATGTCTACATAGTTCTCGAACCTGTAGGGTCCGCACGCTTAAAGTTCGATGACGGTTATATTATGAGTTTATGTTTTTTGATGTACCGAAGGAGTTCGGAGTCCCGGATGAGATCGGGGACATGACGAGGAGTCTCGAAATGGTCGAGACGTAAAGATCGATATATTGGACGACTATATTCGGACATCGGAAAGGTTCCGAGTGATTCGGGTATTTTCGGGAGTACCGGGGAGTTACGGGAATTCGTATTGGGCCTTAATGGGCCATACGGGAAAGGAGAGAAACGCCTCAAAGGGTGGCCGGACCCCTCCCCATGGGCTGGTCCGAATTGGACTAGGGAGGGGGGGAGCCCCCTTCCTTCCTTCTCCTTTTTCCTTCCCTTTCCTTCCCTCCTACTCCTACTACTTGGAAGGGCTCCTAGTTCTACTAGGAAAGGAGGAATCCTACTCCCGGTGGGAGTAGGACTCCCCTAGGGCGCGCCATAGAGAGGGCCGGCCCTCCCCCTTCTCCACTCCTTTATATACGGGGGCAGGGGGCACCCCATAGAGACAACAATTGATCCTTTGGATCTCTTAGCCGTGTGCGGTGCCCCCCTCCACCATAATCCACCTCGGTCATATCGTAGCGGTGCTTAGGCAAAGCCCTGCGTCGGTACAACATCATCATCGTCACCACGCCGTCGTGCTGACGGAACTCTCCCTCAAAGCTCGGCTGGATCGGAGTTCGAGGGACGTCATCGAGTTGAACGTGTGCAGAACTCGGAGGTGCCGTGCGTTCGGTACTTGATCGGTCGGATCGTGAAGACGTACGACTACATCAACCGTGTTGTGCTAACGCTTCCGCTTTTGGTCTACGAGGGTATGTGGACAACACTCTCCCCTCTTGTTACTATGCATCACCATGATCTTGCGTGTGTGTAGGAATTTTTTTGAAATTACTTCGTTCCCCAACAGTGGCATCCGAGCCTAGGTTTTATGCGTAGATGTCATATGCACGAGTAGAACACAAGTGAGTTGTGGGCGATATAAGTCATACTGCTTACCAGCATGTCACACTTTGGTTCGGCGGTATTGTTGGATGAAGCGGCCCGAACCGACATTACGCGGTACGCTTACGCGAGACTGGTTTTACCGCCGTGCTATGCACACAGGTGACTAGCGGGTGTCAGTTTCTCCAACTTTAGTTGAACCGAGTGTGCTACGCCCGGTCCTTCCGAAGGTTAAAACAGCACCAACTTGACAAACTATCATTGTGGTTTTGATGCGTAGGTAAGAACGGTTCTTACTCAGCCCGTAGCAGCCACGTAAAACTTGCAACAACAAAGTAGAGAACGTCTAACTTGTTTTTGCAGGGCATGTTGTGATGTGATATGGTCAAGACATGATGATATATAAGTTGTTGTATAAGATGATCATGTTTTGTTGAAGTTATCGGCAACTGGCAGAAGCCTTATGGTTGTCTCTTTATTGCATAAGATGCAAGCGCCAAATAATTGCTTTACTTTATCGCTATGCGATAGCAATAGTTGCAAGAGCAATAGTTGTCGAGACGGCCATGTGGCGACACATTGATATAGATCAAGATGATGGAGATCATGGTGTCATGCCGGTGACGATGGAGATCATGACAGTACTTTGGAGATGGAGATCAAAGGCGCAAGATGATCATGGCCATATCATGTCACATATTATGATTGCATATGATGTTTATCTTTTATGCATCTTATTTTGCTTAGTTCGACGGTAGCTTTATAAGATGATCCCTTACTAAAATTTCAAGGTATAAGTGCTCTCACTGATTATGCACCATTGCCAAAGTTTCGTCGTGCCCAGGCACCACGTGATGATTCGAGTGTGATAAGCTCTACGTCCATCTACAATGGGTGCCAGCCAGTTTTGCACACGCAGAATACTCAGGTTAAACTTGACGAGCCTAGTATATGCAGATATGGCCTCGGAACACTGAGACCAAAAGGTCGAGCATGAATCATATAATAGATATGATCAACATATTGATATTCACCATTGAAAACTACTCCATTTCACGTGATGATCGGTTATGGTTTAGTTGATTTGAATCACGTGATCACTTACAAGATTAGAGGTATGTCTTTCTAAGTGGGAGTTCTTAAGTAATATGATTAATTGAACTTAAATTTATCATGAACTTAGTCCTGGTAGTATTAGCATATCTATGTTGTAGATCAATAGCTCGCGTTTAGCTCCCCTATTTTATTTTTGATATGTTGCTAGAGAAAACTAAGTTGAAAGATGTTAGTAGCAATGGTGTGGATTGGATTCGTGATCTGAGGTTTATCCTCATTGTTGCATAGAAGAATTATGTCCTTGATGCACCGCTAGGTGACAGACCTATTGCAGGAGCAGATGCAGACGTTATGACCGTTTGGCTAGCTCAATATGATGACTACTTGATAGTTTAGTGCACCATGCTTAATGGCTTAGAATCGGGACTTCAAAGACATTTTGAACGTCATGGACCATATGAGATGTTCTAGGAGTTGAAGTTAATATTTCAAGCAAATACCCAAGTTGAGAGATATGAAGTCTCCAACAAGTTCTATATCTAAAAGATGGAGGAGAATAGCTCAAGAAGTGAGCATGTGCTCAGATTGTCTGGGTACTACAATCGCTTGAATCAAGTGGGAGTTAATCTTCCAGATAAGACAGTGATTGGCAGAGTTCTCTTGTCACTATCGATGAACTACAATATGCAAGGGATAACGGAAACGATTCCCAAGCTCTTCGTGATGCTCAAACCGACGAAGGTAGAAATCAAGAAAAACATCAAGTGTTGATGGTTGACAAGACCATTAGTTTCAAGTAAAGGGCAAAGGGAAGAAGGGGAACTTCAAGTAGAACGGCAAGCGAGTTGCTGCTCAAGTGAAGAAGCCCAAGTCTGGACCTAATCCTGAGACTAAGTGCTTCTACTGCAATGGGACTGGTCACTGGAAGCGGAACTGCCCCAAGTATTTGGTGGATAAGAAGGATGGCAAAGTGAACAAAGCTATATTTGATATACATGTTATTGATGTGTACTTTACTAGTGTTTATAGCAACCCCTCGGTATTTGATACTGGTTCAGTTGCTAAGAGTAGTAACTCGAAACGGGAGTTGCAGAATGAATAGAGACTAGTTAAGGGTGAAGTGACGATGTGTATTGGAGGTGGTTCCAAGATTGATATGATCATCATCGCACACTCCCTATACTTTCGGGATTAGTGTTGAACCTAAAATAAAGTTTATTTAGTGTTTACGTTGAGCATGAATATGATTGGATCATGTTTATTGCAATACGGTTATTCATGTAAGTTAGAGAATAATTGTTGTTCTGTTTACATGAATAAAACCTTCTATGGTCATACACCCAATGAAAATGGCTTGTGGGATCTCGATCGTGGCGATACACATTTTCATAATATTGAAGCCAAAAGATGCAAAGTTAATAATGATAGTGCAACTTATTTGTGGCACTGCCGTTTAGGTCATATTGGTGTAAAGTGCATGAAGAAACTCCATACTGATGGACTTTTGGAATCACTTTATTATGAATCACTTGATGCTTGCGAACCATGCCTCATGGGCAAGATGACTAAGACTCCGTTCTCCGGAACAATGGAGCGAGCAACTGACTTATTGGAAATAATACATACTGATGTATGCAGTCCGATGAGTGTTAAGGCTCACAGCAAGTATCGTTATTTTCTGACCTTCACAGATGATTTGAGCAGATATGGGTATATCTACTTGATGAAAGACAAGTCTGAAACATTTGAAAAGTTCAAAGAATTTCAGAGTGAAGTGGAGAATCATCGTAACAAGAAAATAAAAGTTTCTATGATATGATCGCAGAGGTGAAATATTTGAGTTACGAGTTTGGCCTTCAGTTAAAACAATGTGAAATAGTTTTACTACTCACGCCACCTAGAACACCACAGTGTAATGGTGTGTCCGAACGTCATAACCGTACTTTATTGGATATAGTGCAATCTATGATGTTTCTTACCGATTTACCACTATAGTTTTGGGGTTGTGCATTAGAGACAACTGCATTCATGTTAAAAAGGCCACCATCTAAATCCGTTGAGACGACACTGTATGAACTGTGGTTTGGCAAGAAACCAAAATTGTCGTTTCTTAAAGTTTGGGGTTGCGATGCTTATGTGAAAAGTTTCATCTTGATAAGCTCAAACCCAAATTGGAAAAGTGCATCTTCATAGGATACCCAAAATTTACTATTGGGTACACCTTCTAGCATAGATCCGAAGGCAAGATATTCGTTGCTAAGAATGGATCCTTTCTAGAGAAGGAGTTTCTCTCGAAAGAAGTGAGTGGGAGGAAAGTAGAACTTGATGAGGGAACTGTACCTGCTCCCTTATTGGAAAGTAGTTCATCACAGAAATCTGTTCATGTGACTCCTACATCAATTAGTGAGGAAGCTAATGATGATGATCATGTAACTTTAGATCAAGTTACTACCGAACCTCGTAGGTCAACCAGAATGAAATCCGCACCAGAGTGGTATGGTAATCCTGTTCTGGAGGTCATGTTACTTGACCATGACGAGTCTACGAACTATGAGGAAGAGATGATGAGCCCAGATCCCGCGAAATGGCTTGAGGCCATGAAATCTGAGATGAGATCCATGTATGAGAACAAAGTATGGACTTTGATTGACTTGCCCATTGATCGGCAAGCCATTGAGATTAAATGGATCTTCAAGAAGAAGACGGACGCTAATAGTAGTGTTACTATCTACAAAGCTAGAATTGTCGCAAAAAGGTTTTGGAAAAGTTCAAGGTGTTGACTACGTTGAGAGTTTCTCACTCGTATCTATGCTTAAGTCTGTCTGAATCATGTTAGGAATTGCCGCATTTTATGAAATCTGGCAAATGGATAAACAAAACTGCATTCCTTAATGGATTTATTAAAGAAGAGTTGTATATGATGCAACCAGAAGGTTTTGTCAATCCTAAAGCTACTAACAAAATATGCAAGCTCCAGCGATCCATCTATGGACTGGTGCAAGCATCTCGGAGTTGGAATATACGCTTTGATAAGTTGATCAAAGCATATAGTTTTATACAGACTTGCGGTGAAGCCTGTATTTACAAGAAAGTGAGTGGGAGCACTACATCATTTCTGATAAGTATATGTGAATGACATATTGTTGATCGGAGATAATGTAGAATTATTCTGCAAAGCATAAAGGAATGTTTGAAAGGAGTTTTTCAAAGAAAGACCTCGGTGAAGCTACTTACATATTGAGCATCAAGATCTATAGAGATAGATCAAGACGCTTGATAAGTTTTTTTCAATGAGTACATACCTTGACAAGATTTTGAAGTAGTTCAAAATGGAACAGTCAAAGAAGGAGTTCTTGCCTGTGTTACAAGGTGTGAAGTTGAGTAAGACTCAAAACCCGACCACGGCAAAAGATAGAGAGAGAATGAAAGTCATTCCCTATGCCTCGGCCATAGGTGCTATAAAGTATGCCATGCTGTGTACCAGACCTATTGTGTACCCTGCCCTGAGTTTGGCAAGGGAGTAGAATAGCGATCTAGGAGTAGATCACTGGACATTGGTCAAAATTATCCTTAGTGGAATAAGGATATGTTTCTCGATTATGGAGGTGACAAGACTGACCCAAAAGTTGATTCAGTCGACTGAAGTGTAGCCAAATCGGAGCAGCATCGCAAGCAAGGGCAAGAGCAAGAGCAACAACGCGAGCAAGAGCAATAGCAAGAGCAGACCAGGCAAAGGACCAAGAGCAAGAGTAGAGCAGCAGCGCGAGCGAGAGCTAAAGCTAAAGCAGCAGCAGCTCCCACTGATGTGGACGTTGCCGCCGAGGGAGAGGCACCTTGGAGGAAGTGGCCGACGATGCCGCGGTGGATAGAGCCGCACCATGTCGGCTCGGGACCAAGCGCCAACATCACCATGAGATCGAATGAAGAAGGAAATGCGGCGATTAATGTACAACCTCTTTGGTGGCGCCGATTAGTCCTCAACTTCATCAGAGGAAAAGGTGATGATGATGCTCTTCCAGTGGTGCAGGTGAAGACGGTGGTGTGGGAAGGGAGGTGGCGCGAAATACGAGGGGAACGTCGGGGCAACTCCTTGGAGGTGGAAGACGGGGTGGCTGAACCGGCGGGACGACGAGATCAACGACGGATCCTCATCCGGTACGATGGATGAGGGACGTCGAGGTTTTGCTATGGACGACGTCGTCGGGGAAGAGGCTTCCGCTAGGCAGTGGAGGTGGCGGAAGGAGGAGGGTGGGATTTCGCGGCTGGAGCGGAGAGGTTATGGTAGCCTGGGATTTCGAATGGCAAAAAGGAGGCGATGGGAGGGGAGAACCCTGGCTTAGGGACGCGCTTGTCCGAAATGTGGGGTAAGTTACGAAAGTACCCCCACCGATTTGAGCTAGGCGGTTCTTTCGGTTCAAGGGTATCACGGGCATTTCGCGTGTCGGGATTTCGCAGGAGGTGGGAGTTTTCACGCGCATTGTAATTTTGGGATAGCAAGGAGCGGGTTGAGATGGAGGGAGTTGTCGGAGCACAACGAGACAACTATATATCTTAAATATTTTAGGGTAACAAGGCGCGGGTTGAAATTTCCGGACAAGCCTAACGTGTACTATACCAAATCAATTCGTACTTCCGTCGACGAAAAAACAAGAATAAATCAATTCGCAGCACACAAGAGAGTCTAGTCTCGTGTACTATACCAAATCAATTCGCACTACAAATGTCATTCAAAACTTTGAATTCATGTTATGTTCAATTAAAATATTTCGCTACGTGTATAATGCATGCAACCTGCTACTCAAATGAATGTTTTAGTGCATTCCAAACGTATATACTACCGCTTCAATATGAACTAAATTTGAATTCATTTCTCTATTTGAATAAGATCTACAATAATGATTGT
Organism: Triticum urartu; assembly: GCF_003073215.2. NCBI lineage: Eukaryota > Viridiplantae > Streptophyta > Magnoliopsida > Poales > Poaceae > Triticum > Triticum urartu. The sequence goes on along the minus strand of NC_053025.1, from coordinate 330,558,556 downwards.
TGTGAAGTCAAACCATTTGAATTCGTTTATCTATTTTAATAAGATCTACAATCATCATTATTTTCAAGTTAAACCATCGTCTGTGTATTATCGTCCCAGCACACCACATGATTACTCTCGAGTTAGATATGAACTATGTGTATATATGAACTCGAACTCAATTTTTTGAATCCACTTTATGTTGTTTTCCAATCATAGTACATTTCAAGATCTAGCTAGATCTTCATAATCTAAACCATGTATCATATGTATAATGTGTTCATCACATAATGTATCACTGCTATATTCATGCATGCATATGTTTATAACACTATGATCTCCTATTCAAATATGTGAATCCACTTTCATATCAAATTATGATTTTTGTTAGTCTCTTACACCCACACAATCCTCTAGCCTTTGTAGCTAGCACTAACTTTCTCTCGTGCACGCACACCGGCACACACCCTCCTCGCCCTCCCCCCTCAGCATTATATCCATCGCGCACACTCATTTTTTTCTTTAGGTCCTTTTCCCACAGTCTCCACAACTCCTTTCCGACACACACTGATCGGTAAACCTCTCCAATGATGTCTGCCTACAACATACACACGCACCTTCCATCTCCTCCTTTTTGTGCCCATGCTTGTGTCTCTCATACGGTCCCACACACGTGTAAACTCTCGCCCCTCTTTTCATCGATCTCACAACCGCACACTCCTCCCCTATCTAGCTAGTAGCTCGGCCTCTCGCACCACCTCCTAGCTCCATTCTCTCTGTCTATCCGTCTCGCTGGGCCTTATTTGCCTCTAACAAATGGATGTACAATGACCGATCTCCCGCTATACATATAGCTAGCTAGGTCCTTATAACTTGTTTTTCCCCCAGCGTCGATCGATCTACCTCATTAGTTATGTCTCTCCCTTCCTCCGACAAACAACAATTGATCTACTGATCTAGTTAGGTTTGCTTACCAAACACATGGTTCCCCTTCATCATCCATGCATGCGTCCCGACAGATCTATCACGCACAGGCACACACAGAAACACATCGTCACTCTTATTGATAATATTGCAGTTCTACCCTCAGTTTGTTGAGTAGGCCTGTCCCACCATCTTCGAGAAGCAACTCCATCACCCATCCAACACTCTACCCCTCTCCCTATCTCTCCTCTCTCTCTCTCTGTCCCAACCTATTTCCTGTCCTTCAGTTATGTATGGATGTCGACCGCTCTCCCTCAAAACATAGTTGGGTCTCTCCTTCTCAACACATATACGAGTCGTTCTACCTCTCTATTTAGGCCTCTGCCTCTGCCTCCCCCTCCCCCACCCCCCCACACAACGATACATCGAGTGCTCTAATCATGTCTCCTTGCCACACACAAACTTGCCCTATGCCCTCTGATGTTTCGGTTGGTCAGTCGCCCTATATCTTTGACTTGCACACACACAATTTCAATGGCTATCTTCATCGATATCGCAACCACCCACTTGATCCTCTCTTCGAATCTATCGATATCTATGACCCCTCCCTCTCTTCTTGTGGATCACCCCCTCTATATATGATATGGATAGGCCTCTATTTCACACACATTGCATGCAAATTTTGTTTGAGATGTCATCGACACATATTCCCACAGATACATTCATGAAATCACCCCCAAACAAAAAACACTCATGAACGCACACGCCATCTGTCTAGGTTTGTATCTCTCTTTCCCAACCAGACCCGCACGGGTACATGGTGGAGCTCATTTCTGTACGAAAAGGCAGCCCACATGGTAATTTGACACATGTACTGGTTGTCCACTTGATGGAGGATCATCTACCACGGGTGGACAAACAAATTGCGACTTGACATGTTATGTTAAAAAAGAGGCAAACCATGTGGGGCCTACCTTAGAGGCAAGGTTCTATACACTCGACATGCTCTGTACGTATTACTTTTGATGTGTCCTGTCAACTCGTAGAACAAGGAGAAGCTTTCTTACTACGCCGTATCCCCCGCCCATGGGCGCGGTGGCTCGCAGGACGAGGTGAAGCTTGCTTACTACTACTCATTGTACTATATTGGTTTATTGGTACCCACTGTATATTGTGTCAAATTTTGACTATAGATTGAACTACCAAAACGTTCGTGCATGTTACCAAAAATTATATCATTGAAAACTATGTTGAAATACGAATCCAACAATATACTTTTTGTTGACATGCATTAACATTTTGTTAGCTAAATATTTGGTAAAAATTTGGCACGAACTACAAAGGTGACCTATAAAACAGGACGAAGGTAGTAGTACTACGCCTTACGCCCGCTCCCTCGCCCACGCGTGCGGTGGCTCGCAGGATGAGGAGAAAATTTTACTACTCCATCCGTTTACTCCTCGTCCCTACATTGGCTAGAGAGATTATCATATTGTTTGGAATATATGTCCTTTAGTAGATTTCAATATGAACTACTAGTACATAGTCCAAACACTGATGGATATAGACGTATTTTAGAGTGTAGATTCACTCATTTTGCTCTGTATGTAGTCCATATTGAAATAGACGTAATAGTATGCACTCTCCCTCGCCCCTCGACCCTCGCCCACGTGGTGGACGTGCAGCAATTCATTCGGTCTCATATAGCTAGAACGATATATACTGCAGTACTATTATTGCTCCACTTCCCGAAGAGGCGAAGAGCCAATCACAAGGTTAATATTTTGGAGATGCCAAGCACAAGGTTTATAGGAGAACGAGTAGTAGGTGCCACGTCATTTATAAATAAAGTTTTTCTTCTTCAGTGGCACGTACACAATATAAATAGGTTCATATGGGGAGAAAAGGAAATCGGTCCACTATATACATAGGCAGGACGAGCCTACACGGTTGCTTGCTGGGGTTGCTCTCTTCACACACTCTCTCTCTCGCACAAAATGACTGTGGCCACATCTCTAACATCCCGGCGAATCACGTCCGCTGGGGGAAGGGGTGGATGCTTAGTGTAGATGTGGTCACCGTCGCCGAGGGTGAAAACCCACTGTCAGCACATCCCGATCAGGGGTCCCCGCCGTTCTCTCTCACAAATCCGGTGAGGTTGCCTTCGTCCCTTGCTCACTGGCCCTGTTTGGATCTAGGGTTAGAGTTAGTTTGGGTTAGTTTGGACTCAACTAACCCCAAAATATCCAAACAGGATGGTTAGTTTGGGTTAGATGCATCTAGCCCATCCAAAAAATCTAACCCATTCAAGAGGTGCTTATTTGGGTTAGTTCTTCTCGGGACCACTAAAAACACATTTTTCTCTAGCTCTCCCCATAGCAGATCCCTCCCCACTTCCTCGAAGCTTCTCATCATCTCCCTCTCTCCCTCTCGCACCCCCTGTGAAGGCGCCTAGCCATATCCGCGCTCCATCTAACCCTGCCATCCAAACACCTCTTTGGCTAGAGTTAGTTCAGGGTTAGAATCTAACTCTAACCTCTAACTAAGTTAGTGTATCCAAACAGGGCCACTGCCACGATGTGGGTAGTTGCCGCCTCCCGCCGCCCTCCTCTAGATTGATCTACGTCCCGACATCCCTCAGGTACAACTCCCTTTACAGCCGGCTTGCACCACTGCTCCAGCTGCCCACATCACTCCATGTGGATATTTCTCTATTTCTTTGCCCCGCACATACCTCTACTGGCTTCTACGTATTGTACTTGTGATGAGTTTATGTCTCATCAACTAGTCCCAGTAATCTTATTCTAATCACGCTTCTTCAATTTCTTTGCCACAAGGATGCTCATCTCGATTTTGGTGAAACTACACAAAATTATCCAATTGTCAAAGGGTTGCAAACTTCATTTCTTCGGAAGCTCCAACTTTGCCAGCAAATTAAAGCCTGGTTAGGGTTTACAGTTCAAGGGCTAGGACTGCATGGATCATTTTTTCTTTAGCTGTCTCTATTCCAAAATAAGTGTCAACTTTAGTAGTAGTACAAAGTTTGCATAAAGTTGAGACACTTATTTTGGAATGGAGGGAGTACATATTGGCTATGATATGTCAATCATTGAGATGCAATAGCATGCATGTTAGTCTCCTTTGTGCTAAGCTAACGGATGGGTCAAGTCAATCACATTATTCTCTAATGATGTGATCCCGTTAATCAAATGACAACTCATGTGTATGGTTAGGAAAGATAACCATCATTGATTCAACGAGCTAGTCAAGTAGAGGCAAACTAGTGACACTCTGTTTGTCTATGTATTCACACATGTACTAAGTTTCCGGTTAATACAATTCTAGCATGAATAATAAACATTTATCATGATATAAGGAAATATAAATAACAACTTTATTATTGCCTTTAGGGCATATTTCCTTGAGTCTCCCACTTGCACTAGAGTCAATAATCTAGATTACATTGTAATGATTCTAACACCCATGGAGTCTTGGTTCCGATCATGTTTTGCTCGTGAGAGAGGCTTAGTCAACGGGTTTGCAACATTCAAATCCGTATGTATCTTGCAAATCTCTATGTCTCCCTCCTTGACTTTATCGCGGATTGAATTGAAGCGTCTCTTGATGTGCTTGGTTCTCTTGTGAAATCTGGATTCCTTTGCCAAGGCAATTGCACCAGTATTGTCACAAAAGATTTTCATTGGACCCGATGCACTAGGTATGAGACCTAGATCGGATATGAACTCCTTCATCCAGACTCCTTCATTTGCTGCTTCCGAAGCAGCTATGTATTCCGCTTCACACGTAGATCCCGCCATGATGCTCTGCTTGGAACTGCACCAACTAATAGTTCCACCATTTAATAAAAACACGTATCCAGTTTGTGACTTACAGTCATCCAGATTAGTGTCAAAGCTTGCATCGATGTAACCGTTTATGACGAGCTCTTTGTCACCTCCATATACGAGAAACATGACTTAGTCCTTTTCAGGTATTTCAGGATGTCCTTGACCGCTGTCCGGTGATCCACTCCTGGATTACTTTGATACCTCCCTGCTAAACTTATAGCGACGCACACATCAGGTCTGGTACATAGCATTGCATACATGATAGAGCCTATGGCTGAAGCATGGGGAACACCTTTCATTTTCTCTCTATCTTTTGCAGTGGTCGGGCATTGAGTCTGACTCAATTTCACACCTTGTAATACAGGCAAGAACCCTTTCTTTGCCTGATCCATTTTGAACTTCTTCAAAACTTTATCAAGGTATGTGCTTTGTGAAAGTCCAATTAAGCGTCTTGATCTATCTCTATAGATCTTGATGCCCAATATATAAGCAGCTTCACCGAGGTGTTTCATTGAAAAATTCTTATTCAAGTATCCTTTTATGCTATTCAAAAATTTGGTATCATTTCCGATCAACAATATGTCATCTACATATAATATCAGAAATGCTACGGAGCTCCCACTCACTTTCTTGTAAATACATGCTTATCCAAAAGTTTGTATAAAACCATATGCTTTGATCACACTATCAAAGCGTATATTCCAACTCCGAGAGGCTTCCACCAGTCCATACATGGATCGCTGGAGCATGCACACTTTGTTAGCACCTTTTGGATCGACAAAACCTTCTGGTTGTATTATATACAGCTCTTCTTTAAGATATCCATTAAGGAATGCAGTTTTGACATCCATTTGCCAAATTTCATAATCATAAAATGCGGCAATTGCTAACATGATTCGGACGGACTTAAGCATCGCTACGGTGAGAAGGTCTCATCGTAGTCAACTCCTTGAACTTGTCGAAAACCTTTTGCAACAAGTCGAGCTTTGTAGATAGTAACATTACATTCAGCGTCAGTCTTCTTCTTGAAGATTCATTTATTTTCTATGGCCTGCTGATCATCGGGAAAGTCAACCAAAGTCCACACTTTGTTCTCATACATGGATCTCATCTCAGATTTCATGGCCTCAAGCCATTTCGCGGAATCTGGGCTCATCATCGCTTCCTCATAGTTCATAGGTTCTTCATGTTCAAGTAACATGACTTCCAGAACAGGATTGCCGTACCACTTTGGTGCAGATCTTACTCTGGTTGACCTACGCGGTTTGGTAGTAACTTGATCAGAAGTTTCATGATCATCATCATTAGCTTCCTCACTTACTGGCATAGGAATCACTGGAACTGATTTCAGTGATGAACTACTTTCCAATAAGGGAGAAGGTACAATTACCTCGTCAAGTTCTACTTTCCTCCCACTCACTTCTTTCGAGAGAAAATCCTTCTCTAGAAAGGATCCATTCTTAGCAACGAATATCTTGCCTTCAGATCTGTGATAGATGGTGTACCCAACAGTCTCCTTTGGGTATCATATGAAGACACATTGCTCCGATTTGGGTTTGAGCTTATCAGGATGAAGCTTTTTCACATAAGCATCGCAACCCCAAACTTTAATAAATGACAACTTGGGTTTCTTGCCAAACCACAGTTCATAAGGTGTTGTCTCGATAGATTTAGATGGTGCCCTATTTAACGTGAATGCAGCTGTCTCTAAAGCGTAACCCCAAAATGATAGCGGTAAATCAGTGAGAGACATCATAGATCGCACCATATCTAGTAAAGTACGATTACGACGTCCGGACACACCATTACGTTGTGCTGTTCCAGGTGGCGTGAGTTGTGAAACTATTCCACATTGTTCCTAGTGAAGTCCAAACTCATAACTCAAATATTCATCTCCACGATCAGATCATAGAATCTTGATTTTCTTGTTACGATGATTTTCCACTTCACTATGAAATTCTTTGAACTTTTCAAATGTTTCAGACTTATGTTTCATCAAGTAGATATATCCTTATCTGCTCAAATCATCCGTGGAGGTGAGAAAATAACGATATCCGCCGCGAGCTTCAATGTTCATTGGACCACATACATCAGTATGTATGATTTCCAATAACTCTGTTGCTCGCTCCATTGTTTCGGAGAACGAAGTTTTAGTCATCTTGCCCATGAGGCATGGTTCGCAAGTACCAAGTGATTCCAGAAGTCCATCAAAATGGAGTTTCTTCATGCGCTTTATACCAATATGACCTAAATGGCAGTGCCACAAATAAGTTGCACTATCATTATCAACTCTGCATCTTTTGGCTTCAATTCTATGAACATGTGTATCACTACTATCAAGATTTAGTAAAAATAGACCACTCATCAGGGGTGCATGGCCATAAAAGATATTACTCATATAAATAGAACAACCATTACTCTCTGATTTAAATGAAGAACCGTCTCGCATCAAAGAAGATCCAGATATAATGTTCATGCTCAACGCTGGCACCAAATAACAATTATTTAGGTCTAAAACTAATCCTGAAGGTAGATGTAGAGGTAGCGTGCCGACGTCGATCACATCGACTTGGGAACCATTTCCCATGCGCACTGTTACCTCGTCCTTAGCCAATCTTCGCTTAATCCGTAGCCCCTGTTTCGAGTTGCAAATGTTAGCAACTGAACCAGTATCAAATACGCAGGCACTACTACGAGTATTAGTAATGTAGACATCAATAACATGTATATTAAATATACCTTGCACTTTGCCATCCTTCTTCTCCGTCAAATACTTGGGGCAGTTCCGCTTCCAGTGACTAGTTCCTTTGTAGTAGAAGCACTCAGCCTTAGGCTTAGGTCCATACTTGGGTTTCTTCACTTGAGCAGCAACTGGCTTGCTGTTCTTCTTGAAGTTCCCCTTCTGCCCTTTACCCTTTTTCTTGAAACTGGTGGTCTTGTTGACCATCAACACTTGATGCTCCTTCTTGATTTATACCTCCGCAGCCTTTAGCATTGCGAAGAGCTCAGGAATTGTCTTATCCATGCCTTGCACATTATAGTTCATCACGAAGCTTTTGTAGCTTGGTGGCAGTGATTGAAGAACTCTGCCAATGACACTATCATCAGGAAGATTAACTCCTAGTTGAGTCAAGTGGTTGTGGTACCCAGACATTCTGAGTATATGTTCATTAACAGAACTATTCTCCTCTATTTTGCAGCTGTAGAACTTATTGGAGACTTCATATCTCTCAATCCGGGCATTTGCTTGAAATATTAACTTCAACTCCTGGAACATCTCATATGCTCCATGACATTCAAAACATCGTTGAAGTCCCAGTTCTAAGCCGTAAAGCATGGCACACTGAACTATCGAGTAGTCATCAGCTTTGCTCTGCCAGGTGTTCATAACATCTGGCGTTGCTCCTGCAGCGGGTTTGTCACCTAGCGGTGTTTCCAGGACATAATTCTTCTATGCAGCAATGAGGATAATCCTCAAGTTACGGACCCAGTCCGTGTAGTTGCTACCATCAGCTTTCAACTTAGCATTCTCTAGGAACGCATTAAAATTCAGCGGAACAACAACACGGGCCATCTATCTACAACAACATGGACATGCAAAATACTATCAGGTACTTAGTTCATGATAAATTAAAGTTCAATTAATCAAATTACTTAAGAACTCCCACTTAGATAGACATCTCTCTAATCATCTAAGTGATCACGTGATCCATATCAACTAAACCATGTCCGATCATCACGTGAGATGGAGTAGTTTTCAATGGTGAACATCACTATGTTGATCATATCTACTATATGATTCACACTCGACCTTTCGGTCTCCAGTGTTCCGAGGCCATATCTGCATATGCTAGGTTCGTCAAGTTTAACCCAAGTATTTTGCGTGTTCAAAACTGGCTTGCACCCATTGTATGCGAATGTAGAGCTAATCACACCCGATCATCACGTGGTGTCTCGGCACGACGAACTATAGCAATGGTGCATACTCAGGGAGAACACTTATACCTTGAAATTTAGTGAGAGATCATCTTATAATGCTACCATCGAACTAAGCAAAATAAGATGCATAAAGGATAACCATCACATGCAATCAATATAAGTGATATGATATGGACATCATCATCTCGTGCCTTTGATCTCCATCTCCAAAGCACCATCATGATCACCATCGTCACTGGCTTGACACCTTGATCCCCATCGAAGCATCGTTGTCGTCTCGCCAACTATTGCCTCTACGACTATCGCTACCGCTTAGTGATAAAGTAAAGCAATTACATGGCGATTGCATTTCATACAATAAAGTGACAACCATATGGCTCCTGCCAGTTGCCGATAACCGTGTTAAAAAACATGATCATCTCACACAATAAAATTTAGCATCATGTCTTGACCATATGACATCACAACATGCCCTACAAAAACAAGTTAGACGTCCTCTACTTTGTTGTTGCAAGTTTTACGTGGCTGCTACGGGCTGAGCAAGAACCGTTCTTACCTACGCATCAAAAACCACAACACGGTATAGTGATTGCTTTTTGATCTTCAGAAAGAACCCTGTTCATTGAATCCGATTCAACTAAAGCTGGAGAAACATACACCCACTAGACACCTGTGTGCAAAGCACGTCGGTAGAACCAGTCTCACGTAAGCGTACGCGTAATGTCAGTCTGGTCCACTTCATCCAACAATGCCGCTGAATCAAGAATCAACTAGTGATGGCAAGAAATATGTATATGCCCATGCCCACAACTCCTTTGTGTTCTACTCGTGCATATAACATCTACGCATAAACCTGGCTCGGATGCCACTGTTGGGTAACACAGTAATTTCAAATTTTTTCCTATGCACACGCAAGATCATGGTGATGCATAGCAACGAGAGGGGAGAGTATCGTCTACGTACCCTCGTAGACCGTAACAGGAAGCATTATGACAACGTGGTTGATGTAGTCGTACGTCTTCACGGTCGACCGATCTAGCACCGATGGTATGGCACCTCCGCAATCTGCACACGTTCAGCTCGGTGACATCCCGCGAACTCATGATCCAGTAGAGCTTTGAGGGAGAGTTTCGTCAGCACGACAGCGTGATGACGGTGATGATGATGCTACCGGAATAGGGCTTCACCTAAGCACCGCTATGATATAACCGAGGTGCATTATGGTGGAGGGGGGCACCGCAAACGGCTAAAAGATCAATGATCAACTTGTGTGTCTATGGGGTGCCCCTTCCCCCGTATATAAAGGACTGGAGGAGGGGGAGGAGGCCGGCCTCCTAGGCGCACCCCAAGGGGAGTCCTACTCCCACCGGGAGTAGGATTCCACCCCTTCATGAGTAGGAGGAGGAGGGAAGTAAGGAGAAGAGAGGAGGAAGGAAAAAGGGGGGCGCCGACCCCCTTCCTAGTCCAATTAGGACTAGAGGGGAAGGGGGCGCGTGGCCTGATCTGGCCGCCCCTTCCTCTCTCCACCAAGGCCCATGAGGCCCAATACACCCCCCGGTACTCCGGTATTCGTCCAAACTTACTCGGAACCCTTCCGATGTCCAAACATAGTCATCCAATATATCAATCTTTATGTCTCGACCATTTCGAGACTCCTCGTAATGTCCATGATCAAATCCGGGACTCCAAACTATCTTGAGTACATCAAAACATATAAGCTCATAATATCGATCGTCACCAAACGTTAAGCGTGCGGACCCTACGGGTTCAAGAACTATGTAGACATGACCGAGACGTGTCTCCGATCAATAACCAATAGCGGAACCTGGATTCTCATATTGGCTCCTACATATTCTATGAAGATCTTTATCGATCAAACCGCATAACGGTATACGTTGTTCCCTTTGTCATCGGTATGTTACTTGCCCGAGATTCGATCGTCGGTATCTCAATACCTAGTTCAATATCATTACCGGAAAGTCTCTTTACTCGTTCTGTAATGCTACATCCCATAACTAACTCATCAGCTACATTGCTTGCAAGGCTTATAGTGATGTACATTACCGAGAGGGCCAAGAGATACCTCTCCGACAATCGGAGTGACAAATCCTAATCTTAATCTATGCCAACTCAACAAACACCATCGGAGACACCTGTAGAGCACCTTTATAATCACCCGGTTATGTTGTGACGTTTGGTATCACACAAAGTGTTCCTCCGGTATTCGGGAGTTGCATGATCTCATAGTCATAGGAACATGTATAGTTATGGAGAAAGCAATAGCAACAAACTAAACGATCATTGTGCTAAGCTAACGGATGGGTCAAGTCAATCACTTCATGCTCTAATGATGTGATCCCGTTAATCAAATGACAACTCATGTCTATGGTTAGGAAACACAACCATCATTGATTCAACGAGCTAGTCAAGTAGAGGCAAACTAGTGACGCTCTGTTTGTCTATGTATTCACACATGTACTAAGTTTCCGGTTAATACAATTCTAGCATGAATAATAAACATTTATCATGATATAAGTAAATATAAATAACAACTTTATTATTGCCTCTTGGGTATATTTCCTTCAATTTGGAACTAAGCAATGTAACCAAACACTTACTCTGCCTTGTTATCTCCCGTGGAAACCCAATGCATGGAGCGCAACTACGCGTTGATCAGTCAAGAAATCAAAGTCGGCTTGCATGCGAGTTAATACATGGCCCTGCATGGTAGCTAAAATGGCATCTCTTAGTTGTTGGGATTAATTGTTGCGTTTAGAGACAGAAATCAGGGCTTTGATTGGAGGAAGGACTGGTCAAGTTTCTCCTTCTCCAATCTGCTTGCACATTGGTCCTGCTGCACCTTCTTATGTGACTGATTACACCTAGACGGAGGGAGTAGTACGAGATACGGTGGCACACTGACTTAGGTCGAATACAAGTGCCCAAAATTGTGTGCATGTTATAATAAGGATGCACTTAAAATAGTATGTGAGCGAACAGAGGGATCAATTGGACAGTGTTCACGAGCAGTAGCGAGATGTGTGAGGTAAGATACACCGCTGGCTCTTTTAATTTTTCTTATTAATTTGTTTGTTTCACCCTCTGACTAGTGGGACCCAACGTACTACGTGGAGAGAGGTAAGGTGACTAAGGCTGCATTATTTCTGTACTACCAACACTGCTTTAAATCCCAAAAGACCTTACCAACAAAGCCACATGACACAATTATGATTTAAATCCCAATGACTCGCACGCAAACAAAAAACACGGCATGCTTGTCACACGAATGCAGAAATTTATAAAAGGTTATTTTCCTCTCGTTGAACATAACAAGAGGGTGGTGTAGCTGGTTAGCCTGTTCGCTTATCAAACTTGAGGTCTCGGGTTGGATAACTACACTTGAGCATAATTTTGTTTTTTTCGACTTCTTTCTTCCACCCAATGACAGGTAGGCCCCGTTTGACAGAGAGAGAAAGTGATCTGGGGTGGTGCCAGGAGGATTCTTTGACTGGTCAAAATGGATGGATACGGAGCTATACAATCTCGTAGTGACCATATAATCACCTCATCACGTATACGCTGCAGCCTCGGTGCTTGTTTTCTAGGGTTTGCACTCTCCACACTCTCTCTAGTATATATATATATATACACGCTGGAGCCTCAATGCTTGTAGTTGCTCTCTTCACACTCTCTCACCCTCTCCAGATCCAAACAAGACTTTGTTGGCCTCTTTCTCTCCCCTCACTGCTGGTCAAAGAGCCGACATGATCCGTCCGCCGGGAAGGGACGCTGTCGCCGTCGGCGAGGGAGGGAATCCACCACCGGCGCAGCTATTCTATTTCACCCAGTGGCGGCCCGAGAGGGCCTCCGACCCCTTCTTCCTCGTCGCCGTATGTAGTGTGGGCCTAACGGCCTCCGATTGCCCACCGAACCACACCCCAAGAACCTTACGGTATAATTTACTTATTCCACATGCATTGCTCTAGTTGCATGTGGGCTTTTTCCGCTTTTGCACTCGAATCTAGGTGTTGGATCAAACAGGAAAGTAGTGGGGAAAGTTGTATAGCATGAATCTAGGACGTGGTTCAAAGAGGAAATGAATGGGGAAAAGTAGTGGGGAAAGTTGTATAGCATGAATCTTAGACGTGGTTCAAAAAGGAAAGGAAGGGGGAAAGTAGTGGGGAAAGTTGTATAGCATGAATCTAAGACTGGTTCGAAGAGGAAAGGAATGGGGGAACGTAGTGGGGAAAGTTGTATAGCATGAATCTAGGACATGGTTCAAAGAGGAAAGGAAGGGGTGGGGAAAGTACTAGTACAGACTGGCTATCTAGCACCTACGTTGGTTGAAAAGGGAAAACAATGAAAAACGAAGTACGCACATCTGTAACATACTGATCTTGTTGTTTTGGGGGACAAGGCTGTAGAGTTTGAGCATGACTAGATTTGATGTGTTCACATAGTGAAAGGTTTCTAAAGATAACAAAACTGGGACCAACACAAATATGCTCCTTAGTTGTTTGTTCTTTGTTGCAACAGACTATGCATCACCCCTTCATAAATCGGTAGATGCACATGGTGCTGGTGCGTCCACTGTCCCATGCAACTCTTTAGCTGTTGTTAATCTAAAGCCCTGTTTGGTTAAAAAGTCCCTAGTCCCTACCTTCTTGGTTCTAGGGACTAAACATGGACTAGAGCTTATTAAATAACATGCTAAAATACCATGTTACCCCTAGTAAGAACTAATAGAGACAAGGTGCGATGCGGGGCAGGGGCAACTATTGGAAAAAGTCCCAAAAAGACTCTCCCTCGAGGTCTTCTTTCTTTAGTCTCAAATGCCCACTTTTAGTCCCTAAAAGTCCCTCCTGTTTGGTTTAGAAGGGACTGACAAGGACTTTTTTTAGTCCCTATACCAAAAAGTCCCTGTAAACAAACACCCTCTAATAATGCCGCTGGAAAATTGTTGCAATGCCACAGTTAAAAGCAAATTACTTGTTTAACGAATTTTATTATTAATATAATCTCTCTGTTAATATTAATCAATGCCACCGTTTGAGAAATGATACTGTCTTGCATTCTTTCCCATTTAGATACGTTAGATGCTTCTTTTTGTTAGCTTCTGTGTCATCCACCGTTATTGACCACTAGTTGTTTCCTTTGCACCTCTGTGTAAATAGGGTTATCTACTTCACCCTGTTGCTATTGTGACTTTTTGTTGCACTGCACAAAACACTTTTGTTTTAAGAGTGTTTTGTGCAGTTCAACCAAAATGTCACACCGACAATGTTACTTGATTGCTTGATCTTAGTGGAACTGCACAAGAGGAGATCTTACTTCCTATCTGTGTTGGCAAATTTGGTTCAGATCTTCTTCTTGTGAGTTGTTTGAATTCCGCATCATGAGAGGTTAGTACTAGCTTTCTTTCACATGACTGTGCAGTGTGCTTTCATATGTTGTGCTACTTGTAAGATAATGTTGCTTGATTTTAGTGAACTCCACAAATGGAGACAAGACTTCCAATCTGTATGTGCACCGTAATATCCCATTGAGGGAAGATAACATTATTTCACAACTGTTGGCCTGTATTTTGCCACTTTCATCGCAAAATTAATGTCGTTGTTTAGTGTTATACTTGTGCTCCCTAATTGACATGCTAAATCTTACATTGAAGGCGAAGCTTGTCTGTTATTGAACCAAGTGATGAAGGGGAAGAACAAGCGGAAGAAAACCAAAAATCAATTCCCGGTGCTGTAATGAAGCACTGGAACTGTGATGACACAAGTAATGATATAGTTTTGCATATTAATTTATTGCTATGGCTGGAATGAGCAATTGTTTTGCCACTGATTTGATGCCACTCTTAATGTAATACGTAATTATCTCTACTTGTGCAAACAGGGATCTTCTTTGAAGATACAATACATTTTAGTGGAACTGCACAAGAAGATGTTGGAAACATTAAACTAATCGAGGAGTATATAGTAATGTAACGCCCACGATGCGGCTACATCTCCCACGTGTCGAGGCACGACTTAGAGGCATAACCGCATGGCGGTTTAGTCGCAAGTGGGGTAATATTCACACAATCCCATGTACTTAATAAGAAATGGATAAAGAGTTGGCTTACAATCGCCACATCACACAAATAACATGTTAAACATACATCATCTAGAGTACAATCAAGGTCCGACGATGGAACCAAAATAAAAGAAGACAACCCCAAATGCTAGATCCCCGATCATCCCGACTGGGCTCCACTACTGATCAACCGGAAAAGACACATAACAATGACCTAGATATTCATGGAGCTCCCACTTGAGCTCGGTTGCGTCACCTGCACTGGTATCATCGGCACATGCAACTGTTTGGAAGTATCTATGAGTCATGAGGACTCAGCAATCTCACACCCGCGAGATCAAGACTATTTAAGCTTATGGGTAGGTTAAGGTAATGAGGTGGAGCTACAGCAAGCGCTAAGCATATATGGTGGCTAACATATGAAAATGAGAGCGAGAAGAGAAGCAACGCAACGGTCATGAAGCTAGAAGTGATCAAGAAGTGATCCTGAAACTACTTCCATCCATACATAACCAAAAGCCGTGTTCACTTCCCGGACTCCGCTGAAAAGAGACCATCACGGCCACACACGCGGTTGATTCATTTTAATTAAGTCAAGTGTCAAGTTCTCTATAACCGGACATTAACAAATTCCCATCTGCCACATAATCGTGGGCACGACTCTCAAAAGTTTAAACCATGCAGGGGTGTCCCAACTTAGCCCATCACAAGCTCACGATCCGCGGAGACAATCCTCCATCGCGGGACACCCAATCAGAGTCGTAATCCTGGTGCACAAGTCATTTCGACAACGGTAAAACTAAACCAGCAAAGCCGCCTGATGTGCCGACAATCCCGATAGGAGCTGCACATATCTCGTTCTCAGGGCACACCGGATAGGTCAAGCTACAAGTAAAACCAGCCCTCAAGTTGCCCCGAGGTGGCCCCGCAGGTTGCACGGTTCGGACCAACACTTAGAGAAGCACTCGCCCCCCGGGGAGGGGGGGGGTTAAAATAAAGATGACCCTTGGGCTCCGGAAACCCAAGGGAAAAGGCTTAGGTTGTTAGGCAAATGTAAAACCAAGGTTGGGCCTTGCTGGAGGAGTTTTATTCAAAGCGAGCTATCAAAGTGGGAGGCATGATATAACAAGTGGTAGGTAGCGCGACATAGCGATAGACCGAACAACTAGCAAACAAAGATAGAAGTGATTTCGAGGGTATGGTCATCTTGCCTGAGACCCACAAGGAAGAAGAATGAGTCCATGAGGAAGACAAACGGACGTAGTTGAACGAATCCTCACAAACGCAATGTTACTAGAACTATCGAGAAGACACACACTCGGAAAGAAGCAAACAACATGGTAAACTAACAAGCACAAACATGGCAATATGCACAATCAAGTATGATGCATGTCTTGTTTAAATATGCATGGCATGGCAAAGTGCAACAAACAACACTACAAATTAAGTGGAGCTCAATATGCAACGAGTTGCATATTTAAGAAACACCACATTTATTTATTTAGTTCTCTCCCGTTTATGTACCCAACATTGTTAAATGTTGTTAAACATGGCAAGAGGTGAAGCATAAGTAACTACACATTTTTAGGCAATTTAAATGAGGCTAGAAACATCAAACAACGATTCCGGTAAACCCCCACATGCAAATTTTAGAGTTGGTACTGTTCTGCCCTAAACATAATTTTAGAGTTATTAAACATGCAAAGTAAGTACATCATGTTAAACTAGGCATTTTCCACCCCATTTACATATAAAGTTTATTTAATTTGGAGCTACAGTTAATTAGTTATGAAATAAATCATTTTAACATAGCATTTAAGCAAAATTAAAGTAAACAACATTTTAAACATTTTTAACATGGATGAAAGTTGCATAATATGAACCTACACAAAATTCTAATCATTTTACATATAGAGATGATTTTAATCCGGTGCACGGTTCATGAGTTATTAAATGCATGTTGCTTGGGGGGTTTTATGCAAAACAATTAGTCTCTGGAATATTGACAAATCACAGAGCCTAAAAAAATAGACTCTGGGCCGAATCTGCAACACAGCACTGGGCGCAACACAACAAAACATCGCCTTGGGCACACAATAGAGGGAATTGGGCGCTGGCTCCGGGCTTCTCACCAGAGGGCTTGGGGCGCTAGCTCTGGGCTCTTCCCCTTCCTCTTCCGTTTCCCCCGATGCCATCCTAGATCTCGGGACGAGATCCTCTTGTAGTGGTGGAGTGTTGTAACGCCCCGGCGTGGGTGGGCCTTGGCGCTGGAGGCCCATGGCGAAGACGAGGCAGGGGAGCACTGGTGCGGTCATCGTCCTCCACACGATGTGAGACGAGCCGGCGGCGTGATTCTTCGACGAAGGCAGCACGTGATGAAGAGGAGGCCAAGGATCAGAGCGTTAGGCGGATCCGGGGCAAAGGACGCCAGATCTGGCGGTGGGCGGCGAAATGGTGCCAGCAGCAAGCTCCTGCTCTTGCTCCTCTTAATGGCGATGAGAGATAGAGGAATGTGGGGCCTGAGAGAGAGAGAGAGAGAGAGAGAGGAAAATGAGAAGGCGACAGGGCACTGGCCTAACGTACGGAGGTCCGGCAATGAGCTTGCCGGTGCAGCTGCCGGAGGTCGGGCGGCGCTGGGGCAGAGGAGCTCAGCTCCTCCCGAACCAGATTGGGAGCGAGGGAGCGGGAGGCGACGCGGTCGGGCCCCGATGGGCTCGCGCGGGCCGCGCACGGGCTCGGGCGGGCTGCGTCTTGCTGAGGCGCTGGTGCACGAGGTGGCGCTGCGGGATAGGCCGGGGCACGGCGGCGGTGGCGCCAAGTGGCGTGCGGGAGTGCACCGGCGCTGAAAACGAGGAGGGAGCGGCGGCTGGCTGCGGGAATTAAGGAGGGGGTAGGTAGGAGGCCAAAAATGGAGAGAGGGGGTATAAATAGGGAAGGTTAGGGTTTGAGGGGGGTTAGGAGTGGTTTTTGGAGCCCTCCGATTGCGATCGGACGGTTATGGACATGAGGAGGGGTAGACAGGGCCTAGGTGGGCTGGTCGTGACTGTGTAGAAGGCCGAGGGATGCGGGAGGGAAGAGAGAGAGACCCAGCAGCAGTTTCCGAAGACCGAAAACGCCCGACGATTTGACCGACTATATTGTCGCTATAGTTATCCGTTGGGGCATCAAACAAACTCTGAATGCGATGAAACTTGGCAGGCGACCTACTGACAACATAACAACACCGCATGCCAACTTTAAACCCATTCCGGGAGCATTTTCTGGCCACTTATAAAATACTATTCCGGACATGCCACGGGCGCGTGCAAGTGTGTCTGGGCTCATAACGGATAACGGAAAGAACTGGGAGACCCGGACGAATGCAAGTTTTGAGAACATGCAGATGCAATGCGGATGATGACATGGCAAGATGCAACACGCAAGAAAATGACATGGCAAAGACATCGAATAACTGGAAGACACCTGGCGCAACGGTCTCGGGGCGTTACAACACTCCACCACTACAAGAGGATCTCGTCCCGAGATCTAGGATGACACCGGGGGAAACGGAAGAGGAAGGGGAAGAGGTAAAACTAAGTTGCTTCTTAGACAAATGAGTGAAACCACGAACCTTGCGCGGATGAACAAATTGAAAGAAAGAATACAACATAGATGGACGAAGTTGAAAACACTCTGTGTTAGAAAAGAGGAACAAGGAACATTACTAGAACCTTGTAGGTTGAATGACATAAGAAAAGGGTTGCAATGGACAAGAAGTACATGCAAGCACTCCGGTTGAAATGAGCTGTACAAGGAATGATAAAGATCAATTATGACAACACTCCAGTTGGAAATGGAAGGCAATAATATGGACTTGGCAAAATGAAAGCACTTGGATGAGACTTCGGTTAGAAGAGGAATGATAGTCACGACACTCCAGTTAAAAGAAGATAGAGAAGGAATAAGAATGATATAATTTGGACAGTACTCCGACTGTAAATGGAAGGAATTGAACATGAACTTGACAAGATGAGAGGATACTTGATGAAATCAACAACACACTGCCTCCGGAACTATTGAAAGAATGTCACAATGGGTAAGAAAGATTTCAGACAGCACTCCGGTTGAGAAGGAAGGCAAAACTTGATAGAATGTGAAGAACATGAAAATGATAACTTCTACCACCAATGAATTTGAAGGC
Organism: Triticum urartu; assembly: GCF_003073215.2. NCBI lineage: Eukaryota > Viridiplantae > Streptophyta > Magnoliopsida > Poales > Poaceae > Triticum > Triticum urartu. Next base: position 330,539,611 of record NC_053025.1, on the reverse strand, counting down.
ATCCTTACTAAGAAGGTTAGAATGGAGTTGTTGAAAAATCAACAACGAAAACAATAAGCTGCTTGTGGGCTTATAAAAACATCTCAAAACCTGAGGTGAACTTCTGCCACAAACGGAAACAATATTTGATTGCGAGCTAGAAAAGATAGAAAGCTTCTTCCACCGAGGTGATAAGGAGAAAACTTGGATCATATATAATCACCACAAGGAGCAAAATTCCTAATGGAAGGCTTTAGGTGAAATCTATGCGAAGATAACTCCAAGGGAGAAAAAGATGGGTTTAAATATCTCATTCCTGACAACCTGTCAATCATGAAACATGAAGGGAACTGTCAAAATGACATAACACCACCTCAAAAGATAAGATAGAAAGAATTGCACTTCGGAATGCAAGATGAAGAAGGCTTTAAATCCTCAAAACACAACATGTGTTGAGCACCATGTTTATTTTAGAGTATAGCTTGGCGGACCATAACTTTGAGAGAAAACCTGAAGAACGAATGAAGAATGAAAGGAATCCTTGATGAGCCACCATGTTGAGCCTCCATGAAGAACTTCGGTAATAAAAGAATGATCAAACAAAAGGGGAAGTTGAAAAGAACTCCAGGAGAAGCCTTGCAATGATTAGATGAAGCTTTGAAATGATATACTTTAAATAACTTGGAGCTCCGTAAAAGAAAGATGAACAACTCTGAAAGAAGAAATTAGATCCCTTGGATGAAACAATAATAAGAATTATGTTATGTGTATCCTTGACCAATTTAAATTCATGACAAGCAATGAATTTGGCATACTACTTATTCTCGTAGAAAGGATTAAGAGAGATGTAGCGCAAACTTGGGAAGGTCTTCAACGAACCACCGCTAGGATTTAAAAATGAACAAAGAAAAGATAACGAAACACCGGGAAGAATTAGAAAATGAACGAAGATACTTGAGAGAATTTAGATGCAAGTGAACAAGGAGATCCCGAGCTGATTAGCGAATACTTGAATGATGCACCGGTAAGATTTGGAGAACGAGAGTTGAAAGCTGGAATGAATAATTCTGAGATGATGGGCTCCAGAGAATAAAACTAAAAAGACTCCTGAATTGCTCCGGATGGTCGA